>NC_081562.1:61971983-62133878 GCF_022355385.1 Mustela nigripes
TTTTTTTTTTTTTTTTTTTAAAGATTTTATTTATTTATTTGTCATAGAGAGAGAAGCGAGAGCAAGCACAGGCAGACAGAGTGGCAGGCAGAGGCAGAGGGAGAAGCAGGCTCCCTGCCAAGCAAGGAGCCCAATGTGGGACTCGATCCCAGGACGCTGGGATCATGACCTGAGCCGAAGGCAGCCGCTTAACCAACTGAGCCACCCAGGTGTCCCAATCTCAGTCTTTTCGTATGGGTTGAGTCCTGATTTATGACCCACTATGTCTATTCTGGAGAAAGTTCCATGTACATTTGAGAAGAATGAGTATTCTATTGTTTTAGGGTGGGATATTATATATATATATATATATATATATATATATATATATATTATACACACACACACACACATACATCTGGTCCAGTGTGTCATTCAAACCTTTGTTTCTTTGTTGATTTTCTGCTTAGATGATCTATTGCTGAGAGTAGAGTGTTGAGGTCTCGTACTATTAGTGTATTATTATTATTAATATATTAATAAAATTATTAATATTAATATGTCTCTATTTTGGTTAACAGTTGGCTATGCCCCATGTTGGGGACATAGGTATTTACAATTGTTAGATCCTCTTGTTGGATAGACTCTTTAAGTATGGTATAGTGTCCTTCTGTATCTCTAACTACAGTCTTTAGCTTGAAACCTAACTTGTCTGATCTGAGAATTGCTACCCCAGCTTTCTTTTGAGGTCTGTTAGCATGAAAAATGGCTGTCCATCCATTCACTTTCAGTCTGGATGTATCTTTATGTTCAAAATGAGTCTCTTGTAGACAGCATATGGATGGGTAATGTCTTTTTATCCAATCTGCAATCCTGTGCTGTTTCATGGGAGCATTTAGGCCATTCATGTTGAGAGTGATTATTGAAAGAGGATTTTACTGTCATCAAGTTGCCTGTGAAGTCCCTGTTTCTATAAGGTGTCTCTGTAAATTTCTGTTCTATATCACTCTTGGAGTCTTTCTCCTTTTATAGAAACCCCCTTAGTATTTATTGCAGAGCCAGCTTGGTGGTCACATATTCTTTCAATTTCTGCCAGTCTTGGGAGCACCTTGTCTTTCCATCCATTCTGAATGATAGCCTTGCTGGATAAAGTATCCTTGGCTGCATGTTCTTCTCATTTAGTATCCAGAGTATATATTGCCAGCCCTTACTGGCTTGCCAGGTCTCTGAGGACAGGTCTGATATCATTCTGATGTTCTTCCCTCTGTTGTAAGAAATCTCTTTCCTCTTGCTGCTTTTAAGATTGTTTCCTTGGATCTAAGATTTGCAAATAGTACTATTATATGTTGTGGCGTTGGTCTATTCTCATTGATCTGGGAGGTGTCCTCTCTACTTCTTGGACATGAATGCTTGTTTCCTTCCCCAGACTAGGGAAGTTCTCAGCTACAATTGGCTCAGATATATCTTCTAGACCCCCCCCCCCCCCCCGCCCGCCACTTCTCCCCTTCAGGGATCCCAATAATTCTGATATTGGAACATTTCATTCTGTCACTAATCTCTCTCCATTTGATTCCTTGGGTGCTAATTTGTTGATTCCTTGGGTGCTGATTTGTTTTTTCCTCAATTTCCTTCTTTTCTCTCATCTTATCCTCTATCTCCATAATTTGTTCTGCCTCATTTATCCTGGTGGTCAGTGTATACAGCTTAGACTGCATTTCATTCATCACATTTTTAAGTTCAGCCTGATTAGATCTCATTTCTGTCCTTAGAGATTCTATACTGTCAATATTTTTCTCAAGCCTAGATATCACCTTGATAATTGTTACTCTGAAGTCAGTTTCTGATGTCTTGGTTATATCCATACCCATTAGTTCTGTGGCAGAGGCTGCAATATCCGAATCTTTCCTTTGTTGAGGGTTCCTCGTCTTAGTCATTCTGTTGAGGAGTGATTGAGGGAATGCACAGAGTCCAGATTATTGACCGCAACCCTAGCAAGATGCACCTATATTATAGGGACATTAGGGTTGTTGGCCTCTTGTTCTTCCAGCCTGTCTTGTGGGGGCAGGGCCTGCCATGCTGTTACTCGGGCAACCCTGTTTGGGCAGAGTTGCTCTGCTCCCTGTTGGAGGGGGATGGGCTCAGTGAAAATTGGTTTTGCGGGACTCTTTTCCTCTAGCAGCTTTCCTTGGTGGCTTTCTGCATCTCTTCCGAGAGTCAGAGCAGAAGTGACCATATCTAAACTTCTGTCTCAAACAGAGATTTCCAGTCTGCTCTTCACAGAGCTCTCCAGGCCACACTGTCTCTGTTTCTGTACTGCTAACAAACTGCAGTGTCCTGGGTTGTGCAGCCTTCCCAGCCGTCCCTTCCAGGTCTAGGCAGGTCTCTGCCCTTTGTGCTGCTAAAACTGCAAGCCACCACCAGTTCACACATGAGCCCCCGAAGCTCCAGGTTTCATTCTAGGGGGCTGCTATAAAGTCCTTTCCCCGCTGCTATGGGTTTGCGAGTCTATGCCTGGTCCCCAGCATGTGAGGCTTTTGTAGTTGTATGTTATTTCACCTTCCAGTCTCCAGCACTTACGTCAGCTCCCTCTTTCTTCTGTTTATCTTCCTATATCTGCCCTTGGAATCAAGACTCTCTGCTTCATTCCTCAAGACCAACTGCAGGAGATACTCTGTTCAGAGTGATCCGGGGGTGCCTGGGTGGCTCATTTGTTAAGCTCAGGTCATGATCCTAGAGTCCTAGGATTGAGCCCCTATTGGGCTCCCTTCTCAGTGTGAGGCCTGCCTCTCCCTCTCCTGCTTGCCCTGCTTGTGTTCCCTCTCTCACGTCTCTCTCTGTCAAATAAATAAGGTAGATACCAGCTCAATTCAGGGGACTAGTTGAAATAGGGTCTCCTACTTTTCTGCCATCTTTTCCCTCTCTACCTGTAGCCATGTTTTCAGGGAAAATTTGGGGGAAGAGATTTTTAGCTTTATATTACATTGTCAAAAGGATTTGATATCCAAACAAAATTAAGGGCCTGCATCAGGGAAAGCCTAACCCAGAACAAACTTGGGATTAGTTAAATTTGCCTTTGTCTTCCATGATTGTGTTTTTTCCAGATAATTAATGTGCTCATAGCAATCCTCTCCCTGCCTTGACTTTTCAAAGTCGTCCTCTGTAGTTGCTTCCTCCAATCTGCTCTTCCTAGATAGATGCCCACTAGAGAGACTACCATTCTGTCCTTTGAAAACATGCTTGTCCCGTTTTCTCA
Source organism: Mustela nigripes (assembly GCF_022355385.1). Classification (NCBI taxonomy): domain Eukaryota; kingdom Metazoa; phylum Chordata; class Mammalia; order Carnivora; family Mustelidae; genus Mustela; species Mustela nigripes. The sequence continues at coordinate 61,975,216 of NC_081562.1, forward strand.
GAACACTGCTCTTTGCCAAGAAAATGAAAATGGACGGGACACAGAGGTAATGGCTTGCCTTTCTCAGATATGAATATTTCCACAGGGAATTTCAGTGATGGAAGCTGAAGAAGGCAAGTTGTGGCAATTTTGGAGGGGCACAAGGGCCAATTATAGTGGTGGAGGAGATTTTGACAGGGAAGCTCTTCTCACCTCTTTGAGGTGACAGGACATACACACTCACCATACAAGACAGATCAGCCTACTTAAAAACAAAAAAGGAAACATCCATTTAGTAATGTCTAGTACTCATTTTTGTACCTTCAGGAAGTTTTCCTTAAAGTTATTATTTTTTGGTAGGAAATAAATCCATTAGTATAACTGCCTTTCTTAGGACCAGACTTTTTTAAGGGTTAAGAAGTTCTGTTGCTTTTTCCTCTCTGTAAGAGCTTGTGGCCAGAGATTTCTGTCACATATGAGTGAAGAATAAATCTCAGGGGAAAGTTTAATTTTTTTTTTAAGTCATTCTGGATGCTTCTCATAGACATAATTATTTCTGAAGCAGTCTTCTAGGAACATTATGGGAAGGATTTGGTAGTGAAAAAAGAAATTCTAAATTTATTTGATTTATAGTTCCCACATGCTAAATTATATCTTTTTAAAGGGATACCTTGCCCTTTTACATGATCCTTAATAAAATATACATGGTTCATATAATGAAGGCTGTTAATATAAAGTTATGTTGGGAAACTTGTATATTTCCTGTAGGTTTTTAAGTGTTGTATAAACTCAGGTTTATTTTATTTAGAATTCTTTCTTATTACCATTTAAGTCACTTTCTTATTTAGATACTAAAGAGAAGTCTATAATCATTGGCTTATAATCATTACCACTAAATTTGTAAAAATAGTGCTTCCCATCCCAACTTCATTCCATTTTACCCCGATTTTTTTTTCTTACAAAACAGACGTGACATTTAAACATTTCTCTAATGTTACTGGAATAGCCAACTTTGTCAAGGAGGCATATGGTTTATGCAAACACAGAGATTATCTTGGAGAATTGACATATGTAAGCTTAATTTTAAAAAGCCTGTGAAAATAGTGGGAAACAGATGGAGAGTTGCCATGGAAATCACTTACATGTAGAGGAAGAAAAATGTTACTTTAGAGTCATTGTCATTTCCATAGGACCGGTCAGACTTGCAAGCCTTTTTTCCTTACACAATTGTTAGTAATAAAAACAGTGGTTGGCATGCCACTGTATTTTTAAATTTGCCTATGGTTTTATAATGCCTTTACTGTGCTCTAAATATATTACAAGTATGCATATTTCAATTGGTAAACATTTTTTGGTAGTGGGAAAGAATTAATCCAGGTATTATTATTTTAAATTACAAATATTCTTTTACATATTTTTCTTAATGAAATTATAACTTATAGTTTATGCGTTTTTGTTCTCTGCATGTAAGTTTTAATCTTGGTATAACAAAATTTAGTCTCAGAATTGCATAGTATTTAAAAGAAGATGACTGAAATGTGCATTTATGGGTTAATTGAATTAACTGTCAAAAATAGAGTCTTAAGTCTGAATAGCTCAATGAATGTAATAAATTGCTTAAGCCAGATTTGTTATTAGAAATTATAATTGCTAGGCACTGCTCTTTACTATAGCTTAATCATAGAGAGAGCTTAAAAACCCTAAATAGGAAGTCATTTGCATTGCTCATTTTGTACCAGTGATTATTTTCCACCTGATTGTTTTATATTTTCATTACCATGTCCTTTGGAAAAGTTAATAGCTAAATTCTAATTCTTTCTCCTTTCTTCTGAGGCAATTTTCGTTGTTGTGGTTCTGATGGAATAGACTAATCAAAAGTGGGAGAAGAATTGAAGTTGGGGCCATGGGGGATTTGGAACATCAACATAACATCTAATAAAATGTGAAGTTGAGTTAATTCTGGTTTTGACTTCAAAAATAGTGTACGAAGAATAAAGGGGTAAATATCTAACAGTTACTTAAATTTGCAGTAGGAATTAATAAAAATTTGTTGTTTTTATTTTTCCAAAATACTAAATTACACAATGAAAATCAATAGGAATTTAAAATGAGAATGTAGGAATCAAAGTAAAACCATGCTAAATTTTTAAAAGAATACAGATGGGTTAATGTCTAAATAATTAATTTTGTGTTTTCTTGGTAGATTTGGATGGCAAGTTGCATTTCTGCCATTGTGTTATGGCTACTATTGTGATTAAGAAATGGAAAATGAATTTCTGAGATCCAACAAAGTCTGGTTTCATCAGCTTCAGGGCCATAATACGGACAGCAAAAACAAAACAGTTTTTAGAGGATGGCTAAGAGAAAGAACAGCAAGAACAGGAAAATACTCATAAGTGGGGCAGCTGGATCTTGCAAATAGATTAGCCGTAGGAAAATTGTGACCTGAGACATCTCTTATTTATGAATGGGCAGTTGGTTTAGTTGGCTTTTTACCTGAGCTAGGAGTTCTTCAAATCTCTCATTTGTTAGGAGCAAAGAGAAATGAATGTTTCTATGGGAATTAAAAAAATAAATGTTTTATTGAAGTATAACGTACATATAGAAAAGTGCACAGATCATAATGCATAGCTCAATCAATTTCTCAAAGTGAACAAGAAATAGACTATTACCAGAAACCCATAGACTCCCCTGGTCACTATTGTCTCAAATGTAACCACCACCCTGACTTCTAAGCCATACAGTAATTTTGTCTGCTTCTGAAATTTATATTAATATAATTATAGAGGATGTACTTCCTGTCTGTTTCTGTTGGCTGAATGTTATGTTAGTGAGATTTGTCCCTATTGTTGCATATATAACAGTGTTTTGTTCATTCTCTGTAATATTCTGTTGTATGAAAACCCCCAATTTTTGCCCAATGCTAACAGGGCTGCTATGAACATTTTTATAAGTGTTCTTACAGGGAACAGGTGCATGTTTCTTTTTGTATATAATAAGGAGTGGAACTCCTAGGACATGTGGTAATTGTTTTTATTGGAAAATGCTCGATAGTTTTTTTTTTTTTTTTTTTTTTTTTAGGTTTTGAGTATTCTCTATACCCAGCATGGGGCTTGGACTCATGATCAAGAGTTGCATGCTCCATGGGATGAGCCAGCCAAGTGCTCCTTCTCAGTAGTTTTTCTAAAGTGGTCTATGAAAGTTCCATTTCATTTGATTCTCATCCTTTCCAACTCTTGGTATTATCAGTCATTTTATTTTTAACCACAATGGCAGGTAGTAGTAGTATCACATGGTGGTTTTAATTTGTGTTTCAACTAAAAAAGTTGAGCACTTTTAGATATGTTTATTGACTCTTCAGATATCCTCTTTGCAAAGTGCCTGCTTAAGTTTCTTGCCCATTTTTTCTACTGTATTATCTCTTTTTCTTACAGATTTTAGAAGTTCTGGATCTTTTGGCAGTAAGATGTATTGCAAACATCTTCTTCCACCATGGGGCTTTACTTTTCACTTCTTAATCATGAATTTGATCAATAGACATTCTTTTTTTTTTTTTACAATTTTATTTTTTATTAACATATAATGTATTATTTGTTTTAGGGGTACAAGTCTGAGTCATCAGTCTTACACAATTCATAGCACTCACCATGACACATACCCTCCCCAATGTCCATCACTTAGCCACCCCAGCCCTCCCATCCCCCTCCATTCCAGCAACTTTCAGTTTGTTTCCTGTGATTAAGAATCTCTTATGGTTTATTTCCCTCCCTGGTTTTGTCTTGTTTCATTTTCCCCTGCCTTCCCCTATGATCCTCTGTTTTTTTCTCAAATTCCTGATATGATAATTGTTTTTCTCTGATTGACTTATTTCACTTAGCATAATACCCTCTAGTTCCATCCATCTTCTTATAAATGCCAAGATTTCATTTTTTGATGGCTGCATAATATTCCGTTGCATATATACCACATCTTACTTATCCATTCATCTGCTGATGGACATCTAGACTCTTTCCATAGTTCGGCTATTGTGGACACTGCTGCTAGTAAATAGCAGTCCATATTAATTTTTTAAAAAGATTTTATTTATTTGCGAGAGAGCTAGTGAATGAGAGAGAGAAGGAGCAGGAGGAGGGGCAGAGGGAGTTGGAGAGGCAGACTCTCACTGAGTAGGGAGCCTGAAGCAGGGCTTGATCCCAGCACCCTGAGATCATGACCTGAGCCAAAGGCAGGCTTAACCAACTGAGCCACCCAGGCACCCCTAGAGTTGTCTCTTTTATGTATTGGTTGCTCTTTTAAGGCTTGGCTTTTTTTTTCTGTTCCCAAGTACAGAGAGATCTCTTCCCAGGCCCTCAGTACTGTCCCTCCCTACTGCCTATGCAGTCTCAGAGGTGGGGGTTCACTTTGTTGCTGTGTTTCCATCTCTCTTTGGTTGCTCAGTAGCTTTTCAGTGAGCCCTCAGTTCGTCAGGAGGAATTTTTTTTATTGATAGGTGTAATTTGGTGTGTTCTTTTTGATAACCAGGGAACATTTGCCACTTCTGTTCCCATATGAAATTTAAGAAAAAGTTGTCTCTAACACTATAGATAATATGTGCAAAGTTGTCTTCAGAGTGTTTATATTCTTTATGAGGTCTGCTATCAAGTTTAGGGTGGTACCCAGCTATATCATTTGGCTAGACTTTTACCCTAATATGAATGTTTAAAAAGAATGGAGAGATTATATTATCTGGTTATGCCTGCCTTTCTTTCTTTCTGAATAATAGATATTTAATATAAAATAAATATTTACTTCTTTTAAAAAAATATTTATTTATTTGAGAATGAGACAGTGATGGTGACAGGGAACATGAATGAGTGAGGAGAGGGAGAAATAGGTTCCTTGATGAGCAAGGAGCTCAATGTGGGGCTGAATCCCAGGACCCCGAGATCATGACCTGAGCTGAAGGCAGATTCTTAACCAACTGAGCCATCCAGGCACCCTCCTGTGTCCCTCTTTTGCTATAATTAGAAGATTTCTTTTTCTACTAATATCCTCTCTTCCTCATTCTGGTCTTAGAGATACAACTTGTATGTATAATGTATATTTCATTTTGGTAAAAATGTTATATGTCCTCTGACTGATTTAAGATTAGCTTTTAATCCACTTCTTCTCAAATATTGACTGGGATCTACCTGCATGAGAACCAGTCACAGTGCTTGTTAAAAATGCAGATATCACAGCTATATTTCAGGGCTATGAATCATCAGTTCTGAGATGGGGTTCAAGGACTTTGTATTTTAAAACCATCATGCCAGTTAATTCTTGTGCATAGTAAATTTAAACATTTTTTACTTAAGTCACTTGTGTAAGCTTCTAGTACATTCTAAATGTATTATATATTTTTCTAACTTAACATTTTAAAATATTTTTTGGAAGATGATCATGAAAAGTGTTACGGAAAATGTAATTTAGTTGAAAGTCCACACCTGTGGGGTCCATAATGGTTTATCTTTATTCTGTGAGCATTATGTAATTAACCTATCAGTGGGATATGTCCCATGTTTGACTAAGGGCGGTAATAGGTGGTACTAGTTTTGGTCCCTGTGTGATGTTCAACTTAACTTTGCTTTTTTGCTCAGTGATTGTGGAACAGTGATACATTTCTTTCCTAATTCTCTGTGAAGAAAACCCCTGTTATTTGCACCAAAAACTTCATACAAAGTATATCTACAGACTAAACTGAAAAGTGTTAATTAACAAGTAATTAAAAATTACATTCCATGAATGGCTTTCAAGATCAATGATACTGGGGAATTTCAGAAATGTTCTCTCTCTAGTCTCCACCCCTTGAACTGTTTCAAAAAGAGGAAGGGAGGGGTACTTGGATGGCTCAATTAGTTAAGTGACTGCCTTTGGCTCAGGTCATGATCCCAGGATCCTGAGATTGAGCCCCATACCAGACTTCCTGCTCAGCGGGGAACATGCTTCTCCCTACCCGCCACTGGTGCTCTCTCTTACGCTGTCTCTCAAATAACTAAAATCTTAAAAAAAAAAAAAAAAAAATGAAAAGAAAAGAAGAGGAAGAGAAGCAGAGTGAGGGACTGTAAAGGCTTTCCTTTTCCTCATTGTATGATGGTAAAATGTCTCACAGTTCACTAAGCTCTACTTTCTTCACTTGCAAAATGAGACTAGTAAAGAACCCACTTTATAGAGTTGTTAGAAGAATTAAATAGTTGCACATGGCACATAGTAAGTAGTAGTTCTTATTATGTGCAAGAATTATCATGTGTCTGAATCATATTTAAGAAAATGCCTGTCTCAGGTAGCTTATGTGCTAGTTATGAAGATGGTGCAGAGCAAGGAAATAATGGAGGACTCCAGGACGGGGGTGGTGACTTTGCCTGTATATACAAAGCCTTTTCAGTTAAATCTTTCTGTATTACCATTATGATAGTTTTGATGGAGGGGATGTCGCTTCCATTTTACTAGCTGAGGGAACTAGGGCTCAGAGATTTAGTGACATGTTCACCATCAAAGCGAAAAGCAGCAGGGGCAGAAGGGCCAAAGGTATTTGACTCTTAAGTGTAGTATTAGCATTCTTTCTATAGCCTCATCTACTTCTTATAGCTGGATTGATCTTATACATTCTCAGGACCTCCATCTAATTTGGAGGTGCTAATATATGATCTCACTTAATCTGTCTGACACTCCTATTAAATCAGGCAAGTTAGGGGAAAGGACCCACATTTCCTGGGCTCCTAAGACTTGGCAATGGTAATTGTTTATTACAACCCTGTGTGAAAGGGCTATAGTATGAGATTATCACAGAATCAAGAATACTCCTTTGTCTTTCCAAAGAAACATTAATAAGGGAGAAATACATATATTAATTACAAATCTTTTAAACAGACAAAAATAACCAGTGGTTTGGAATCAGATTATTCTGATCGAAACTATAAACTTGAAGAAGTCCTAAGAAGTGCTGTTTTAAAGGACGAGAAATAATTCCACATGGAAATTCATGCTTCATTTTAGTGGTGAGTCATTCCATAAATATTCAGTGCTTAAAATGGGAGGAAGTGAGAGATAATAATACTGTGGGTTTTTTTTTTTTTTTCAACTTAAAAACTGCTGGTTCCCTACTAAGAAATGTTCTGGCTTAACTTTCCACATCCTTTTTTTTTTTTTTTTTCCCCTAAAGTTAAGTAAAGGTAGGTTATATGGATGGATGATGTGAGCCAGGTCCCCCTTGAGGAGTAAGAGACTATTCAGCCATCAACTGCCCTCTGCTGATGAAAGCTACCTCACCAAGTTCATGACCCTTTCCCAGGGGTAGCATCCAGGTTGGTACGGTACCAGGTGTAAAGACCCAACTCAAACCAACTCTGAAGAGCTGGAATCAGCCTTAAAGCTCCCTGTGTGTCTGCTGAAGTCTTCCTTGAGGTAGTATCTCAGTCCACTTTCTCACTGCCCAATCCTACTTCATTTTCTTACCCACGGTAACCACTCCCCAGTAGATTTTGTGACTGCTAATCTCTTAGACCCTGTTTTCCATGGGATCCAGGCTGCAACAGCAGTGATTTGAGAAGGCTTATTCTCATAGTTGTAGAGTGGTAATCACAATCAGCATACAGAGTGGGTGTTAATATTATACAGAGTAGTAATTCTAAGTTGTAGAGTAATAGAGAGATTCTAGACACTGCAGAAGTTATTTAGTTATTTGGACCAGTGGTTCCTGCACTTGAGATGTATATGAGAATTTCTGGGAGGTTGTTTTATTTTTTAACTTTCCAGATTTTCTGAGTTGTAATCTTTTGGATTAAAAAATTATTTCCCTGAGACATCCAGGTGGTTCTGTCATTAAGTGTCTGCCTTTGGCTCATGTCATGATCCTGGGGTTCTGGGATGGAGCCCCGCATCAGGATCTCTGCTCAGGGGAGAGTTTGTTTCTCCCTCTGCCTGCTGCTCCCCCTGCTTGTGTTCCCTCTCTCACTATCTCTCTCTGTCATAAATAAATAAAAGTAAAAAAAATCAGTTCTCTAGTAATTCTGATGAAACCAATTTATCATCAAAGCCATCTATGAAAAACCCACCGCAAATATCATTCTCAATGGAGAAAAACTGAAAGCTTTTCCGCTAAGGACAGGAACACGGCAGGGATGTCCATTATCACCACTGCTATTCAACATCGTACTAGAGGTCCTAGCCTCAGCAATCAGACAACAAAAGGAAATTAAAGGCATCCAAATCGGCAAAGAAGAAGTCAAATTATCACTCTTCGCAGATGATATGATACTATATGTGGAAAACCCAAAAGACTCCACTCCAAAACTGCTAGAACTTATACAGGAATTCAGTAAAGTGTCAGGATATAAAATCAATGCACAGAAATCAGTTGCATTTCTCTACACCAACAGCAAGAGAGAAGAAAGAGATATTAAGGAGTCAATCCCATTTACAATTGCATCCAAAACCATAAGATACCTAGGAATAAACCTAACCAAAGAGACACAGAATCTATACTCAGAAAACTATAAAGTACTCATGAAAGAAATTGAGGAAGACACAAAGAAATGGAAAAATGTTCCATGCTCCTGGATTGGAAGAATAAATATTGTGAAAATGTCTATGCTACCTAAAGCAATCTACACATTTAATGCAATTCCTATCAAAGTACCATCCATCTTTTTCAAAGAAATGGAACAAATAATGCTAAAATTTATATGGAACCAGAAAAGACCTCGAATAGCCAAAGGGATATTGAAAAAGAAAGCCAATGTTGGTGGCATCACAATTCCGGACTTCAAGCTCTATTACAAAGCTGTCATCATCAAGACAGCATGGTACTGGCACAAAAACAGACACATAGATCAATGGAACAGAATAGAGAGCCCAGAAATAGACCCTCAACTCTATGGTCAACTAATCTTCGACAAAGCAGGAAAGAATGTCCAATGATGAAACCAATTTAAAGATCAGCACTTAAAAATGATTGGCCAAGGAAAAAATAATTCATTTATAGATGACAAAAAACTTATCTCAAATGCCAATACCCTCCTTTTTGCTGTATGTATTTTTAATGACTGAGGATCAAGATTTTATAGAATATGAGAACAATCAGACAGTTTCGTAAATGAGATAAATGAGAGGACAAACGCATCATCTATGTGGGAGTTAATGGTTACCACTCTGTGAAGGTACGCATGTCTGATAACCCATGGGATGTTTAACTGAACATTACCAGACTCTCTGTGACCAGCACTAGAGCTGCCCTGCTGATCTCCCCAAACTCAGTTTACTGGAAGAATAGTTCCCCTCATTTGATGATATTCAAGCAGAGTATGGCCTATTGTTTCTGCAGTGGGGACTTCTGCACAGAGAGGTAAATTTAGCTAAATAGTCTGTAAGAGTCTGTCATGTAAGACGCAGATGAAGAATTTCTATCTTCAGAGAAAAGAAGGGACGATTTCAGAGGGATTGCATAAAAAAATCCGGAGAGTGTTTAGCTTGGATTAGGGTGTGACCTTTGCTGGGTCTCTAGTCAAAAATGAATAAATGCTGTGGTATTTTCTCTATCTGTAAAAAACAACAAAAAAATAACTTCGGTCAGTCTCAAATGGAAGGGATATTATAGGAATGCTCTGTGTGTGTGTGTGTGTGTGTGAGAGAGAGAGAGAGAGAGAGAAAGAGAGAGAGAGAGAGAGTGTCCATGGCCTTTCTCTAACCCTGCACCTTGGAAAGTTCACAGTCAGATTCCTCTGGGACTCTAATTGGAAGGGCAGAGCTGTTTTACTTAATGAAATTCAATCTTTTTGCTCCAGAGATGAGCTCAGAACAAAAATAAGATGATAATGTCTTATAGAACCGTTCAATATAGGTCACAGTGGGATAAGTTTCATACACTTAATTGAATCCTTTTATGAATGGCATTTCTTAATGAATTTTTTAATAGATGATACAGTATTTTCATTTACTAGAGACAAAAGGGAGACTTGCTTTATAAACATTTTAGTAGAGAATTTGTATATTGAAAGCAGTGCTGCGTATTCAAGTGATGGTTCTGTGGATGTTTCCAAAAAGCAGTGTGTGGCTTTAAGACATTATGCTTAAAGGGCTCCAGTGTTCCGAATTATGTGAATGGGCTTGGAGTCCATATGTGTGTGTGTACACATATATACACATATGTATAATATTTATAACACATAACAAATAAACATTGTATATGGTATTTATATTCTTCTCAGGAAAGAAACCATTTGGGGAGGAGTGCATTAGGGAAATTTTTGAATACAAATATTCATTTATTTTGATTTGTGTTCAGTGATCAGCAATAGTAGGAAGAATGATGAAGTGGTAATTCTGGTATTGATGTCATTCCCATCATCTAGATGTGTGATCATCAACAAATATCTTTTCTCCTTGAGTACTGGAATTCTATCACCAAAATGTTGGGATAGGTGACCTTCAAAGACACTTTGATTTGTGAACTAGAAGCTCCTACTAGCTGAGTTTAAGGACTTGCTAGCAAAGCTATTTTGTTGATTCTGCTATAAGTGAAAAGCATGGATCCATGCCCTTAACCACTACAGCAGATGATAATATCCATGTTGTGGAGTTATTCTGAAGATTAAAATGAGATAATACATTTAAAGTAATGCCTAGCTTTAGCATAGAAAATGTACAATAAATATTATTTTTATTGTTTTGTAAATTATACCTTAACAAGATATTTACCCCCAAATCTGTATTATTTAGGCTTATTAACCATAGTGACAATGAACCTAATTAACCATAGTGACAATGAACCTAAGTGGATGTTTCAATTTTTTGTGGTAGTTATGATTGATTTAAAATTACAGCTGAGGTCCCCATTTTTCAAGGACTTATTTGAAATTTGGTGGAACTTCTTGATCAGGGATGAGGTATATTAGCATTTATGTGTCCATATTATTTTTTTTAAAGATTTTATTTATTTATTTGACAGAGATGCAGTGAGAGAGGGAACACAAGCAGGGGGAGTGGAAGAGGGAGAAGCAGGCTTCCTGCTGAGCAGGGAGCCTGATACGGGGCTCTATCCCAGGACCCTGGGATCATGACCTGAGCCAAAGGCAGATGCTTAATGACTGAGCCACCCAGACACTGCTGTATATACAATGCTTTTATTTAAATTTTTTTCTTTTCTTTTTTAAAAGATTTTATTTATTTATTTGGAGAAAGAGCGAGCATGAGTGGGATGTGGGGCAGAGAGATAACGAGAAACAGGCTCCCTGCTGAGCAGGGAACCTGACACGGGACTCCATCCCAGGATCCTGGGATCATGACCTGAGTTAAAGGCAGACATTAACTGACTAAGCCACCCAGGTACCCTAAAAGTTTTTCATTATAAAACTAACTTATAAAACCTAGGATATAAGGAAAAATTCAACCATAAAACACAATTACTCTTATTGTTTTAGTAGGCTTCTTAAATAACTTATTCCATATTTAACTTTTCTATACCTAGAATAAATAATATGATAGGAATCATTTAGAATTCTGTATTTATAACTTAATAATATGAGTATGTCTCATATAATTTGGTATTTTCAGACCTTTTTAAAATGGGTACAAGTATTATAATTACTCTAAATTTTTAATTTTTTTAATTTTTAATTTTTTAATTAACATACAGCATATTATTAGCCCCAGGGGTACAGGTCTGTGAATCTCCAGGTTTACACACTTCATAGCACATACCTTCTCCAGTGTCCATAACCCCACCACCCTCTACCCTTCTTCCCCGGCAACCCTCAGTTTGTTTTGTGAGATTAAGAGTCTCTTATTGTTTGTCTCCCTCCTGATCCCATCTTGTTTCATTTATTCTTTTCCTACCCCTCCAAACCCCCTGTGTTACTTCTCAACTTCCTCATATCAGGGAGATCATATGATAGTTGTCTTTCTCTGATTGACTTATTTTGCTAAGCATAATACCCTCTGGTTCCATCCACGTCATCGCAAATAGCAACATGTCATTTCTTTTGATGGTTGCATAGTATTCCATTGTATATATATATATACCACATCTTTTTTATCCATTCATCTGTTGAGGACATCTAGGTTCTTTCCATAGTTTGGCTATTGTGGACATTGCTGCTATAAACATTCGGGTGCATGTGCCCCTTCGGATCACTACATATGTATCCTTAGGGTAATTTGCTGGCATTGCTGGGTTGTAGGGTAACTCTATTTTCAACTTTTTGAGGAACCTTCATGCTGTTTTCCAGAGTGGTTGCACCAGCTTGCATTCCCACTAAGTGTAGGAAGGTTCCCCTTTCCCTGATGCCGAGTGATGTGGACACTTTTTCATGTGTCTGTTGGCCATCTGGATGTCTTCTATGCAGAAACGTCTGTTCATGTCCTCTGTCCATTTCTTGATTGGGTTATTTGTTCTTTGGGTGTAGAGTTTGATAAGTTCTTTATAGATTTTGGATACTAGCCCTTTATCTGATATGTCATTTGTAAATATCTTCTCCCATTCTGTCAGTTGTCTTTTGGTTTTGTTAACTTTTCTTTGCTGTGCAAGAGCTTTTGATCTTGATGAAATCCCAATAGTTCATTTTTGCCCTTGCCTCCCTTGCCTTTGGCGATGTGTCTGGGAAGAAGTTGCTGTGGCTGAGGTCGAAGAGGTCACTTCCTGTGTTCTCCTCAATGATTTTGATGGATTCATGCCTCACATCAAGGTATTTGATCCATTTTGAGTCTATTTTTGTGTGTGGTGTGTGAAAATGGTTCAGTTTCCTCCTTCTGCATGTGAGTGTCCAATTTTCCCAACACCATTTGTTGAAGAGACTGTCTTTTTCCCATTGGGCATTCTTTCCTGCTTTGTCGAAGATTAGTTGACCATAGAGTTGAGGGCCCATTTCTGGGCTCTCTCTTTTGTACCACTGATCTATGTGTCTGTTTTTTGGCTAGTACCATACCGTCTTGATGATTATAGCTTTGTAATAGAACTTGAAGTCTGGAATTGCTATGCCACCAGCTTTGGTTTTCTATTTCAACATTCCTTTGGCTCTTTGAGGTCTTTTCTGGTTCCATACAAATTTTAGGATAATTTGTTCCGTGTCTTTGGAAAAAATGGATGGAATTTTGATAGGGATTGCATTAAATGTGTAGATTGCTCTAGGTAGCATAGACATTTTAACAATATTTGTTTTTCAATTATGGGCATGGAATGTTTTTCCACTTCTTTGTGTCTTCCTCAATTTCTTTCATGAGTACTTTATACTCTTCTGAATATAAATTCTTTGCCTTCTTTGGTTAGATTTATTCCTAGGTACCTTATGATTTTGGGTGCAATTATAAATGGGATTGACTCCTTAATTTCTCTTTCTTCTCTCTTGTTGTTGGTGTAAAGAAATGCAGCTGATTTCTGTGCATTGATTTTTTACTGACACTTTACTGAATTCCTGTACAAGTTTTAGCAGATTTGGAGTGGAGTCTTTTTGATTTTCCACATATAGTATCATATCATCTGCAAAGAGTGATAGTTTGACTTCTTTTTTGCCGATTTGGATGCCTTTAATTTCTTTTGTTGTCTGATTGCTGAGGCTAGGACTTCTAGTACTATGTTGAACAGCAGTGGTGATAATGGACATCCCTGCTGTGTTCCTGACCTTAACAGAAAAGCTCTCAGTTTTTCTCCATTGAGATTGATATTTGTGGTGGGTTTTTCATAGATGGCTTTGATGATATTGAGGTATGTACCCCCCATCCCTACACTTTGAAGAGTTTTGATCAAGAAAGGATGCTGTACTTTGTCAAATGCTTTTTCAGCATCTATTGAGAGTATCATATGGTTCTTGTTCTTTTTTTAATTAATGTATTGTATCACATTGACTGATTTGCAGATGTTGAACCAACCTTGCAGCCCTGGAATAAATCCCACTTGGTCATGGTGAATAGTCCTTTTAATTACTGTTGGATCCTATTGGCTAGTATATTGGTGAAAATTTTCACATCTGTGTTCATCAAGGATGTTGTTCTGTAATTGTCTTTTCTGTTGGGATCCTTATCTGGTTTTGGAATCAAGGTAATGCTGGCCTCATAAAATGAGTTTGGAAGTTTTCCTTCCATTTCTATTTTTTTTTAACAGTTTTGGGAAAATAGGTATTAATTCTTCTTTAAATGTTTGGTAGAATTGGTAGAATCTGGTAGAATCTGGCCCTGGCTCTTGTTTGTTGGGAGATTTTTGATGACCGCTTCAATCTCCTTCCTGGTTATGGGTCTGTTCAGGTTTCCAGTTTCTTCCTGGTTCGGTTGTGGTAGTTTATGTCTCTAGGAATGCATCCATTTCTTCCAGATTGTCTAATTAGCTGGCACACAGTTGCTCATATTATGTTCTTTTTTTAAAAATTTTATTTATTTATTTGACAGAGAAAGATCACAAGTAGGCAGAGAGGCAGGCAGAGAGAGAGAGAGAGAGAGAGAGAGAGAGAAGCAAATTCCCTGCAGAGCTAGGAGCCGGACATGGGGCTCGATCCCAGGACCTGAGATCATGACCTGAGCCGAAGGCAGCGGCTTAACCCACTTAACCACCCAGGCGCCCCTCATAATATGTTCTTATGATTGTTTGTATTTCTTTGGTGTTGGTTGTTATCTTTCCTCGTTCATTCATGATTTTATTAATTTGGGTCCTTTATCTTTTCTTTCTTTTTTTCTTCCTTTTTAAAAGATTTTATTTATTTGACAGACAGAAGTCCAAGTCAGCAGAGAGGCAGGCAGAGAGAGAGGTGGAAGCAGGCTCCCTGCTGAGTAAAGAGCCTGATGCAGGGCTTGATCCCAGAGCCCTGAGGTCATGACCTGAGCCAAAGGCAGCAGCTTAACCCACTGAGCCACCCAGGCACCCCTCTCTTTTCTTTTTGATAATTATTGCTAAGAGTTTATTAGCCTTATTAATTCTTTTAAGGAACCAACTTCTTTTTTCATTGATCTGTTCTATGTTCTTTTGTTTTCTATTTCATTGATTTCTGCTCTAATTATTATTAATTTTCTTCTCCTCCTGGATTTAGGCTTTATTTGCTGTTCTTTCCCCAGTTCTTTAGATGTAAATTTAGGTTGTGTATTTGGGACTTACCTTTTTGCTTTCTTTCTTTCTTTCTTTTTTTTTTTTTTTCTTTAAATACTTACCTTGTTTCTTGAGAAAGGCTTGTATTGCTATGTATTTTCCTTTTAGAACTGCCTTTGCTGTATCCCAAAGGTTTTTAACAGTTCTGTTTTCATTTTCATTTGTTTCCATAAATTTTTAAAATTCTTCTTTAATTTACTGGTTGACCGTTTCATTCCTTAGTAGGGTGCTCTTTAACCTTCATGCATTTGTTTTCCTTCCAAATTTCCTCCTGTGATTGAGTTCAGGTTTTAAAGCATTGTGATCTGAAAATATGCAGGGAATAATTCCAGTCTTTTGGTACCCTTTGAGACCTGATTTGTGACCCAGTATGTGATCTATTCTGGAGAATGTTCCATGTGCACTAAAGAAGAATGTGTATTCTGTTGATTTAGGATGGAATGCTCTGCTGTGATGTCTACCTGGTCCAGTGTGTCATTCAAAGCCCTTGTTTCCTTGTTGATCTACTGCTTAGATGATATGCTCATTGTTGTGAGCAGGGTGTTAAAGTCTCCTGCTATTATTGTATTATTAGCAATGTATTTCTTTAACTTTGTTATTAATTGGTTTATATAATTGGCTGCTCCAATGTTAGGGCATAAATATTTACAATTGTTAGATCTTCTCATTGGATATACTCTTTAAGTATGATACAGTGTTCCTCCTCATCCCTTAAAGTCTTTGGTTTAAAATCTAATTTGTCCAATAAAAGGACTACTACCCCAGCTTTCTTTTATTATTATTATTATTATTATTTTCAGTTAAGCAACATATTGTACACCATTAACCAGCTTTTATGTCCATTAGCATGATAAATTGTTCTCTGCCCCTTCACTTTCAATTTGGATGTGTCTTTAGGTCTAAAATGCGTCCATTTAGAAAACATATGGATGGGTCTTCCTTTTTTATCCACTCTTATATCCTCAGTCTTTTCATGGGAACATTCAGCCCATTTACATTCAAAGTAACTATTGAAAAATATGATATTGTTTTACCTGTAAAATCACTGTTTCTGCATATTGTCTCTGTTCCTTTCTGTTCTATGTTACTTTCAGTCTCTCTTTTTGCTTAAAGGATCCTCTTTAATATTTCTTGCAGGGCTGGTTTAGTGATCACAAATGCTTTTAGTTTCTGTTTGTCCTGGATACTCTTGACCTCTCCTGCTATTCTGAATGACAGCTTTGCTGGATAAGTTATTCTTGGCTGCATATTTTTCTCATTTTGTGTGCTGAATATATCATGCCAAGTCTTCTCTGGCCTGCCGGGTCTCTGTAGATCAGTCTACTGTCAATCTAATATTTCTACCCTTGTAGGTTTAGGACTCTTATCTGAGCTTTTTTTCAGGATTTTCTCATTGTCTCTGAAACTTGCAAACTTCAGTCTATTTGATGAGGTGTTGACCTATTTTTATTGATTTTCAGGGGAATTCTTTATGCCTCCTAGACTTGAATGCCTGTTTCCTTTCCCAGATTTTAGAAGTTCTCAGCTATAATTTGCTTCAATATATCTTCTTCTTCTCATTCTCTTTCCTCTTCCTCTGTGGCCCAAATTACTCTAATAATGTTTTGCTTTAAGTGATAAATGGTATCACTTTCCTCTCCAGTTCTCCTCTCATGATCCAGTAGTTGTTTATGTCTTTTTCTCAGTTTCTTTATTCTCCATCATTTTGTCCTTTATATCACTGAGTCTCTCTTCTACCTCATCTATCCTAACAGTTAGAGCCCACATTTTTGATTGCCTTTCAGCAATATCTTTTTTTTATTTCAGTCTGATTTTAGTTCTTTTATTTCTCCAGTAAGGTATTTTGTGGTGTCTTCTATGCTTTTTTCGAGCCCAGCTAGTTGTCTTTATAATTGTTGTTTCAAATCTAGTTCTGACATCTTACCTGTATCCATATTGATTAAATCCCTGGCAGGGACTACTGCCTCTTCTTCTCTTTTTTGGGGTGAGTTCTTTCATCTTTTTTTCTCTGGACATAATGATAAGATGGAAGAGAGAACAAAATACAAAAATAGCAACAACAATATCAGAAAAAGGTACACTAAGTAAATCAGAAGAGATCAAAAACCATAAAAGAAAAAAAAAACCAATAAATTTAAACAGAAGGTGAACAGAACAAGAAACTAGATTCTGTGTTTATTTTGGCCTGTTTGTTAAAAGAAAATAGATCCAAAAATTGTAAGAACAGAAAAAAAGTGTGTGTGTGTGTGTATGTATGTATATGTATGTGCATATACATATATATACACAAAAATAAAATTGAACAGAGTGAAAGAAGACAAAAATGAAAAAAAAACCCAAAATATAAAAATAAAAATTAAATTAAAAAATATAAAATAAGAAACTAGCTGAAAAGAAAAAAAAATGGAAAGACCAAAGAATCATAAGAAAAATTTCACAAATTCTATGTACTATTTTCCCTTAATACTTGAGTTTTGCAGTTCTGTATGATTGGTAAACTTGATATTGTTTGGATGTTCCTCGTGCTCTTCTGGGGCAGGAGCCTCTTGGGCCGATTTTCAGGTGTCTTTGCCTAGGCAGAATAGCAACCTCCTTGCCAGGGGGCTGGGCTCAGTGTAAGCAGCTCCAGATTGCTCCAAGTGGCCTTTGTTCCCTGAAGGCTTTCTGCACCAATGTGGGGGATAAAAATGGTGGTGTCTTGATCTCTGGCTCCAGAGCTGAAAGTTTGTGTCCCCCACTCTTCAGTGCACCCTCACAGAAACAATCACTCTTTTCTCTTTGGTTTCCATCCTCATCTGTGTTCACCCAGCCTATGACCAAGTATTTTATCTCAGGCAGGTGACCCCATTTTGAGTTTCCAAACTTTACAGATTCCTGTGACACATATCTGTGCCCTTCCTGGAGAGGACGTGGCATCTCACCCCAGTTCTGCCACTTGCTGGGTCCTGCTTTGGAGAACGGTTGCCCTACCACACAGCAGTTGGGGCTTTATGGCAACACAGACCAAAAACCTGGCGCTGCTGTTTGCAGCCAGCTTCCCTGTTCTGATGATTGAGAACACTCAGTCACCTGGTTCTTTTGTGACCATCAGGAACCTGAGACCACATTGTCCTACCTGGGATTCCACTCCACTTCACCACCTTTCAGGCAAGGATGTCCCTCACTGGAGTAGATATCTAAAAGTTCCAATTTTGTGCGCCACTATTTTATATCACTTGCAGGTATCCAGCTTATGGAGGCTCCCTCCCCCACCCTGCAATTTGTTTTCTGATATATCACCCTGGATTCACTTCTCTGACCTCCTACCTTGCAGAAAGTGGTTGCTTTTCTATTTGTAGAATTGCAGCAATTATTTTCTTAGATCTCCAGTTGAGTTTGCAGGTCTTCAGAATGATTTGATAGCTATCAAACTGAATTCCCGAGACCAGATGAAATTAAGGTTCCCTACTCCTTTGCCATCTTATCTTTCTCTGGAAAACATTTTTTTTGTGGGGGATACATTTATTTTGAAATTATTTTCTGCTTACAGGCTAGAATTATTTTTTAAAAAGGAATGGTTCCTTGGCAATTTTTTGGTTATCCTGAGGTGTAATTATACAACAAAGGTGGAACATATGCTTGCTTATTTTTATCAACTGAATGTCTTTAATGATTGCTGGATCACTCTTGTTTTCTATCAGTCTTCTTCCAAGAAATATTCTAGTTTATGCTGAGTTTTATTTCTCTGTTAATTTTTAATCCTGTTAGCTAGTCACTAGAAATATTATTTGTATTTTATAGTAATAAGATTTTTTAATATGAATTGTAAATGGCTGATTTTTGTCATTTAATAGAATAGCTAATTCTCTTTATATCATATATATACATATATATTTATTAATATATATAACATATATTAATAATATATACAACTAATATATATAATATATATATATTTACTAATATATTTGAATTCATTTTTACCTATTTTGGGCTTTTTATTTAGCTTGATTTTTAAACTTTTTTTTCTCTGTTCTTGTCTACCGTAAGTCGCTTTTCTTCATTCTTATTTCCCCTTTTGTAATAAGGATATATATACATTAATCTTTTAACAGCTGCCCTCCTCCTGGGCAACATAAAAACCGAATGCTCAAATTTTGATCAGTACTTCAGTTCTATTTTTATATTTTAACCACCACATTAGATTTTTTTATTATTGACTTATGCAATGCTTTTTCTAGTTCATTTTATGTTTACTGTTTGCTTTGGTTGCTGGCATGCCTTGCTTTTTAACACCTCCCTAGGAATTTATTATTTTTCATGAGATATTTTACACATGTCTATAGTGATGGCTGTTGGTAATGAATGTCTTGAATTTTTATTATTTTGTAAATGTCTTTATCTCAAATTTATTCTCAAAAGACACTCAATGAGATTATAATTCTATCTGAAAATCACTTACCATTTTGAAGATACTCCACAACTTTTCCAGCTTCCATTATTGCTTTTAAGAGATGAGTCTTTAGTCTGCGATTCTGATGTAGGGAATCTGTTTTTTTCTCCTTGGTAGCTTGTAAGATCCTTTTGTCTTTAGTCTTCTGTAATTTCACAACAGTGTATTTGAATATGGATTTCTTTTGATATACTGTACTTGGGTTTGTTGCCTCCTAACTGTGAGAATTTATATCCTTTATTTTTTTTACTTAAAAAATAAATGCTAGGAAATTACCAGCTCTTTTCTATTTAAAGACTGCTTTTCCTGTTCTTTCTAGTCTCTCCTAAAACTCTAGATATATCTAGATATACCTATCTAGATATTAAAAACTAGATATTTCAGGGGCACCTGGGTGGCTCAGTGGGTTAAGGCCTCTGCCTTCGGCTCGGGTCATGATCCCGGCGTCCTGGGATCGAGCCCCACATCGGGCTCTCTGCTCAGCAGGGAGCCTGCTTCCTCCTCTCTCTCTGCCTGCCTCTCTGCTTACTTGTGGTCTCTGTCTGTCAAATAAATAAATAAAATCTTTAAAAAAAAAAAAAACTAGATATTTCATCTAACACACTCTGCCTCATCAGCTCTCTTTTGTTTCTTATCTCATGATCTCTATTGTGATACAGTCTTTGTATTCTTTCATTCTGTCTCAGTTTCTTAATCATTTTTTTCATATTTTCTGAGAAATTTCTTTTGAATAACTTTTTCAAGAATATTTTCTGGCTCTCTAATTCTCCAACTTCATTTATTTATGTGTTTATTTATTTATTTTTAGAAGGCTTATTTATTTGAAAGAATGCATGAGAGTGGGGTAGGGCAGAGGAGAGGAGGATCTCTAGCAGACCCTCCACTGAGTGCAGAGCTCATCATGGGGCTCAACCATGACCCTCAGATCACAACCTGAGCTGGACACCTGTTCAAAGAGTTGGACACCTAACTGAGTCACC
This sequence comes from Mustela nigripes, assembly GCF_022355385.1. NCBI lineage: Eukaryota > Metazoa > Chordata > Mammalia > Carnivora > Mustelidae > Mustela > Mustela nigripes. The sequence goes on from NC_081562.1 coordinate 61,995,689, forward strand.
CAGGTACCTCTCAACTTCATATATTTAAGTCAACATTATGTTTCTAATTTCAATTACATTTTCATGTTTTTAGAAGTTTTATTTGATTCTGTCTTCAAATCTTCATGGTCATTTTTTTTTTTTCAAATACTTTATTTATTTATTTGACAGACAGAAATCACAAGTAGGCAGAGAGGGAGGCAGAGAGAGAGAGGGAAGCAGGCTCCCTGCTGAGCAGAGAGCCCGATGCGGGGCTCAATCCCAGGACCCTGGGATCATGACCTGAGTTGAAAGCAGAGGCTTAACCCACTGAGCCACCCAGGTGTCCCATGGTCAGTTTTGATAGTCTTTTTTTTTCTCATTTATACTTTTAGTACAGTATTTTATTATTTATGTTACGGTAATATACCAATATGTTATTTATACTTATTATTTATGTTCTCATACATTTATTCAGTATCTGATTATTTTAATATATACAAATGTTACATGTGTGATACTTTATCTTCCTGATTTTGCTAATTTTTGCTCCTAGTTTCCTAGTTGCATGTTTCTCTCTCTCTCTCTCTCTCTCTTTTTTTTTTTTTTAACTGTTTTCATTGTCTAGCTCCTGAACTTGGAGTTCTAGTTTTGGAAATTATATGAGAAGTGGGTTTATATGTGTTTCTCCAGAGATAACACGTGTTTACTTTTGACAGGTACTTGGGAGCTCTACTGACCTAGGACTACTTTATGTTTATATCTAGGACTAATTTCACTTTGACATGGGGGATTTGATTTTCCAATGACGTAGGGGATATGAATTTCATTAGTGATCCAACCCAAGGAAAGGCCTAAAATCATGTGTTTTGGGAGAATTTCTGTTCCCCTTCTGTGAGATCCAAGGCTTCAGAAATATACCTATTACATCTCCTTGTGATGTTCTTTCCCTACTTCACTCACTCATGCCTTTATACAGGGCTCTTTGGCCTAATTATTTACAAAGTAGAGAACTTTCACTTGTGTGTAAGTCCTGTTAAAGTCCAGTCTTCAGGCTACCAGGGAATAATCCAGCTGGATTCCAATGGAATTCATGTGAATTTTGGCTTCTTAGGATTTCTTTCTTTCTTTCTTCTTCCTTTTGTTTAGCTCAGTCATATATATATATATATATATATATATATTTAATTTTTTAAATTTATTTTTTAAAAAAGATTTTATTTATTTGAAAAAGAGAGAGAGAAATCACAAGTAGGGTGAAGGGGAGGGCGAGGGAGAAACGGGCTCCTGCTGAGCAGAGAAAGAGTTGTGGGGCTTAATCTCAATAACCTGAGATCATGACCTGAGCCCAAGGCAGATGCTTAACTGACTGAGCCACTCAGGTATCCCTCAGTCATGTATTTTTAAACATGGTTTGGGGGCATCTGGGTGGCTCAGTTGGTTGAGTGTCTGACTCATAATCTCAATTTAGGTCTTGATCTCAGGGTTGTGAAATTGAGCCCTGCATTAAAAAAACAAAAGATGTTTTACCTTTCTTTCTTTCTTTCTTTCTTTCTTTCTTTCTTTCTTTCTTTCTTCCTTTCTTTTTTTTTTTTTTAAAGATTCACTTATTTATTTGAGGGGGAGGTGAATGCAAGCTGAGGGAGGGAGTGAGTGTCTAACAGAATCCCTGTAGAGCATGGAGACCTATGTGGGGCTCCATCACAGGACCCTAAGATTATGACCTGAGCTGAAACCAAGAGTCAGATGATTCACTGAGCCACCCAGGGGCCCCAAGATGGCTTGGATGCTATCTAACTAAAGTTGACATGGAAGAAGTAAAAAATCTGAATAGATGAGAAACCATGCAAGAAATATAATGTTTTAAAGAATACTTTAAAAAATGAGTACTAGACTTAGAAGATTTTATGGGTGAGTACTTGGAACTGTTATGGAATTGATAACCTTTCATGTTTTTAAAAAATTTCCAGAGCATAAGAATAGAATAGCTCTAACATAAAAACCAATGAAAATAGTTTCAGTGAAATCTGTAGATCAGTCCTATTTGTAGATATTAATTTAGGAATCTTGAACAATATTATCAAACACTATGTTAAAAAAATAACAATTTAGAGTAAGATTTATTTCAGAGACAGATATAGTTGGCTTTCAGAGTATTTAATAGTATAATATGTTAAAGGATAAAATCTATATGATCATCTCAATAAATCCTGAAAAGATATTGATTATATTCAACACATTTAGCATAAATGCTTAGTAAACTGGGAATAGAAACATTGACAACATAATAAGTTATAGTTGTTATAACATCAATAATTAATACATTGTTTCATTGTAAAAACTTGGGTTTAGAGCTGAAGAGAGAGGGCTAAATTGGTGTTTTTTTAAAAAATTCAAATACAGTTAACAATGTTATATTAATTTCAGATGTACAATATAATGATTCAACAATTGCATATATTTCTCAGTGCTTGTCAATATAAGTGTATTCTTAATCTGTTTTATATATATAATCTATTCCCCATCCACCTGCCCTCTGACAACCACCAGTTCTCTGTATTTAAGAGTTTGGTTTTTTGTTTGTATCTTTGTTTGTTCATTTGTGTCTTAAATTTCACATAAGTAAAATCATATGGTATTTGTATTTCTCTGACTTATTTCAATGAATATTATACCCTATAGTTCAATTTGTTGTTACAAATTGCAAGATCTTGTTCCTTTTTATGGTTGAGTAATATTCCATTTTATTTATATACAACTACTTTTTTACCCATTCATCTACAAATGGACGTTTGGGTTACTCCAAATCTTGATTATTGTAAATAATGCTACAGTAAACATAGAGGTGCATGTAAACTTTCAGATGAGTGTTTTTGTTTTCTTTGGGTATATACCCAGTATGGAATTACTGGATTCTATGGTAATTTTTAAATTTTAGAGGAACTGCCATACTGTTTTCCATAGTGGTTATGCCAGTTTTCATTCCTACCAGCATTGCATGAGGGTTCCTTCTTCTCCATATTCTTGCCGACACTTTTTATTTCTTGTGTTTTTGATACTAGCCATTTGACAGGAATACAATGATATCTCTGTGGTTTTAATTTGCATTTTCCTAGTGGTTACTGATGAGCATCTTTTCATGTGTCTGTTGGCCAACCTGTATGTCTTCTTTGGAAAAATGTCTGTTTAGGTTTTCTGCCCATATTTAATTTTTTATTTTAATTAATTTTTTAGAGAGAGAGAGATCACAACCAGTGGATGGAAGGCTAGGTGTATGAGGAAGAAAGAGAATCTCAAGCAGGCTCATGTGTAGTGTGGAACTGGCCATGGGGCTCAGTCTTATGGCCCGGAGATCATGACCTGAGATGAAATCAAGAGTCAGACACTTAACCGACTAAGACACCCAGGCACACCTTTTCTAGTGTGTTTTTAATTTTAGTTATTGGATTCTTCATCCACGTTTGGTTCTTTTTATGTGTTCTGTCTCTTTGTTGAAAGTCTTACTGAGATCTTCCACTCTTTACTCAAGTATCTTTATAACTCTTTGAATTCTCAATCAAGCACATGGCTTATTTTCATTTTAATTTCATTTAGGTCTTTGCAGTGGTTTTGTCACATTCTTTAATTTAGGACATAGAATTGTCTCTTCATTTTGTCTAACTAACTACCTTTTTCTGTTTTTCTGTGTTAGGGAAGCCCACTCTGTCTCCTGTTCCTGAAAGAAGTGGTCTTATGAAGAAGACATCCTGTAATACCCTGCACTGTAATGTCCCCTGTTCACCACAGAACCCTGTCTTCAGGGGTGTCTCCTATTTGGGTTGTATGTACCCTACTGTTGTGGCTGAGCCTCATTTTGCTTCAGTCTAGTGGTCCTAATGGCCTACTTTGCCTGTTTTGGGTCATGTTTTGGGTGCTGTTAAGGGTACAGTCTGGAGGGGTGCCTGGGTGGCTCAGTGGGTTAAAACCTCTGCCTTTGGCTCAGATCATGATCCCAGGGTCCTGGGATTGAGCCCCACATTGGGCTCTCTGCTCAGCAGGGAGCCTGCCTCCTCCCATCTCTGCCTGCCTCTCTGCCTACTTGTAATTTCTGTCTGTCGAATAAATAAATAAAGTCTTAAAAAAAAGGGGGGTACAGTCTGGGGTTGCTATGGGCCTGTAGTTGGGTGGTGTCAGCAGTCAGACCGGAACCCTGGCCCCAGCCCATCTGCTAGGACTGCAGTGATCCCAAACTGCAGGGCTCTCTCCTTGCGCTGTCCCCTGAGGAGTTTTTGTTGGTGAGCAGGGTTGGCAGTCAGATTAGATCCCTGCCCTCAGCCTGACTCCTGGGACTGCAGATGCACTGATTGGCACGACATTCTCTCTGTTCTGCCAGTTAAAGGTTTGGTTGCTGGGGTTGCAGTCAAACTAGTGTGTGACATTATCTTCTCCTCTCCCTAGGACAGGAGTCACTTTGGAGTGGTGCTGGTTTCTGCTGGGGCTGCTTGCAGCCTGAGATATGGCAGGAGCCACTTTGGAGGAACTCCTGTCAAGTGGAATGGGTTGGGACGGGCAGATCTGCAGGAGACTGTGGGGGTGGGGTGCACAGTGTTAGCAAGGTAGGTGGGGAGTGTTCACACTGGTTCTCATTTTCCTGCTATGTGGGTGGGGGAGAGAAATGAAGGTCACCACCTCTTCTCTTCTTAGAGAAGTCTCTGAAGATCCCTGCCTCTCTAGCACATGTTCTGAGATTAGTAAGTAAATCTTCATATACTTTTCATACCGGTGCTTCTGTGCTGGGTTGTTTTGTTTTGTTTTGTTATGTTATGTGGTCCTTTAAGAGTGGGGATTCAGTTTCCCATTGCTCTCCAGCTCTCCCAGAGCTAAGTCCACTGTTTTTTAAAGTACTTGGAGTTAAGCCTGCTAGTTATAAAAACTGAAAAAGTTAAGCCCCAGTGGTTTTCAAAGCCAAGTGTTATGGGGACTTGTCTTCCCAGTGCAGGATCCCTGCATCTGAGGTACCTGGTGTGGGATCTCTACCTCCCCCTTCTCTGTGCTTGTAGTGTCTCTCCTGTTTGTGGTTAGCTCACCAAGAATTTGGCTCCCGACTGACCAATTCTCTGCCCCTCTTACCTTATTTGATTTGGCTTCTGTTCTATGATGAACTGTTCTTCCAGTCTTCAGGTTGTTTTTTGGATTAGTAGCACTGATGTGGCTGTTATTTAGGTGTGTCCATGAGTTGAGGTGAGCTTAGGGTTCTCCTACTCTGCCATCTTCCCAACCTCTCTTAGTGATTTCATTTTCAGAATCATAATTTTTATAATTCAAGGTGGGGAAAAATGGGATCACTTAAAGAGAGCAGAGTCAGAGTTGGAAGAGAAAAGAACCAAAATAGAGCTTTGGGAGTGCCTGTAATGGGTGGGTAGAAACTGAGAACATGTGGTTAAAGAGTTTGATCGAGAACCTGGACATTACAACTTCTTGGAAAATGTAATGAGGAAAGAATTTTAAGAATAATACAAGACCAACTAATGTAAAATACCACAGAATGGCTGAAAAAGAAAGAATAAGGAAAAGTCATTGGATTTAATTATTGGGAAATCACTGGTGGCTTTTCAGAGAGGTGTTTCAGTAGGGAGTTGTGGGTAGAATACAGTTTATAGTTTATTAAGTATGGACTCAAAATGGGGATCGATATAATGAATATATTTGTTGATAAAGGAGAGAAACAACATGGCACATTAAAGAAAAAAATAGACTTTGAGGTTTTGTTTTTGTTTTTTAAGTAAGCAATGGTATTTATAGACAAAAAGGAAAGAGACTTTTGTATAGAGAGATTGAAGACTTTGATGGAATAATGTTTTGGATATTAATAAACTGAAAGGAAGGAAGCTTTCAAATGGAGAGATTAAAGACTTTGATGAAAGAAATATTGTTTTGTGGAAGTCACAAAATCATAACATAAAGAACTAAGTAAAATTAACCTTGGTACAGAAAGAGCCACTTTATTGTTTAAGAAAAATAGGAATGGGAGGAAGGAGGTAAAAAGAAATAATGTTTAGCCTTGATTTCAGTGAAGTAAAATCATTATTGACACTAAAGGTAGTATGAGTATACTTTTGGAGGCTTGAAAAATGTAGGAAAAGTTATCAGACTTTTTTTGGGGATGTTTGATAATAAGTTAATCAGGTATGATTAAAAGATGAGTTAGTAGAATTAAGAGATGAGCTGAAAGAATATTAATTTATAGATAAGAAGTTGTTCAGTGTTTTCCGAAATTTATTTTCATTACTGTGTAATTATAAACTTTGCAGGTCAGGTTGCCCAGAGAGCAAACTCTGAGATAGAAATTTGTTAACAGGAAGTTTACTGGGGGAGTGCTCTGGGGATCAGTACCTGAGGGGGAAGGGAAGGAAGCAGGATTGGGCAAAAAGAGCTAATAGACTCTGAAACGATCTCAACAAGGCCACTGATAACTCCACAGTGTGGGTGCCCTGACAGCTGTTCTGCATTGACATGAGGGAGCCAGCTGCTATAACAGAATGATGGTTGTCACCGATGCAGGCAGTCCCTGGTAAGGAGAATCTCTTTAGCTGAGGGCAATTTCTAGAAAGTCCTGATAGCTGAGGGCTTTTAGCTGACAGTACTTCTATAAAAGAGGAGGTAAGTCTTCAGTCCTGAAGGGACCTGCTCCACATGATAGCATCTAGTTCAGTCTACCCCTTCTGCTTACTTAAATCTGCTTTTTCATATAACTTCTGGGAGTGAGTCCACCAGGATTCTTTTGGACCACTTTCTATGAGGGACTTTCATAAGAGGATAGTAGATGGGAAAAACTATGGTCCATAATACTAAGCTAGACTTAAGAGAGTTGTCAACTTTCTCCTCTTTATCCATTATATGTGCCCTTGTCTTCGCTTGTATCTCTTCTGATCTAGGTGGCTTATCTTTTGAGGTGTCTCAGATCCTCTCTGAGATATTTGAGCCCTTGGTCACCATTTCAGGCTATGGTTGCTGCACTCATCAATATGTTTTGTTATCGGGGAAAAGAATACTCAAAGACGACCAGGTGAATCACCTGGATGCCACATGTATTCCTTCCTGCCCTGCCTCTTTCTGATGATCAGGTCAATTATTCTTGACAGGATGAGAATTGTTTTTGCATCCTTTCTTGGCAAAGGAAGCCAAAGAATTTGAGCATTAACCATAGATTGAAAACTGCTGGGTCTTCTTTGGGAGCCAGGACCTCTAAATTGACAGAAACCAGAGCTGCAGGGATAGGAAGTGCAAATTCTATAAGTAGGTCATTGGATGTAGGGATAAGTGGAGACACTCTTGTTTCAACCCTTTGGGTTGATACACGTGGGTTTGTCCTTTTGGTGACCAGCACCATGGAATGGTCATTGACTTGAAATGTCCTCACACGTGGCGCCCCATCCATGCAGGGTATTGTCTCTGAACTGGAAGCTCAGCTATAGCATTAACAGCCTATTTGGTTGCTTTATTGGGCTGGCAACTTCTGGGTGATGTCGTATGTAGTGGTATGATGGATTCCACTGTCACACCTCATTGCTATAAGATAAGTCTCTTGGTCTATTGCAATTTATGTAGGATTCTATGTTAGGGATGAGAGGGTATCAAATACTCTGAAGATCTTCATATACTAGTACTGATTAATGCCTCTTAGAACAGTCATATCCACAGTCTTGTTATGTTTCAGTACCAGTCGAGATAGAGCATTGCTCCTTCCAAAGTAGAAGGGGTTCAGTATAGTCAATTTGCCATCAAATGTTTGGTTGGTTTCTTTGAGGAATGGGATTCAGTACTGGTGGAAGGTTGCACCTTCTGCAGTGCCAATAGGTAAGAAAGCTTTGGGGAATGGCAGTCATCTATTGGGACCTTCATAGTTTACATCTTTGCCACCGTGGCCACTTCATAATTAACCCAGAATTCAGCACCGGGCTGGCCAGTGACAGAGGCTGGTTGGCTAATTTTCTCTACTTAGCTGTTGAATGGTCTCTTCTATATTGGATGTTATCTGGAGGGTATTACATAAAATGTGAATATATCGTAGTTCTTATCCATTCCCATAGGTTTATCCAGATGCCTTTACCCCAGACCTCCTGATCCCTGATTGTTCAGTTTCTCTGCTATTTTACCAACTGGCCAAGCCATTTGCCACTGCCACTTTTCTTTCTGCATAAAGTGTGTGACCAGGCCTGGTCTCTGCAGCTCTGCTCATTGGGAGAATTTCTTTACACTGCTGTATTTCAAGATCACTGCATGCAGCTGCATTCTATTATTATTATTATTATTATTATTATTATTACTTGCACCCACATAATGAGCTGATCACTTGAGAACCAAGCTCAAGTTTTATTCCTTCATCAGTGTTTATAAGGGACAACCAAACAGCCATAGGGTGAGCTGAAGCTTCAGGAAATAGGTGAGTACTGTGTCTACTGGCCCTGCTAGTCCCAATCATTGGTGTACCGTTTCCATCTAGCTGTGGGACGAGACAGTAAGTGTTTACTATTGTTCATTCTGAGTGAATGAGAACAACGTCTTATTCTCTTTCCAGTAAGGATAAAGAGAACACATTCATCATATCCATGGCTGCAAAGCAGATACCCGAGGCATGTAAATCTGCTTCAGCAGAAATCCTATCTGGCATCACAGCTCCAGTCAAGGCTCGGATGCCATCTCCACGCGGCCTCAGCCAGACTTCACAGGGAGTTCAGAAGCTTGGATGCACTTCCCATTTATTCTGAGTTGGAGGGAAAAGGCCATTAAGCTCCTGAGATGACCATTTGATAGGGTTGTGTTCATGGGTGATGCATCTGCTTTCAGCTGAGGTCAGTTTCTGGAGTGGACAGAGCACTGTGGACCATTTGCTAGTAACACTTCCAGCCACTAGAGTGTAAGCCCTTCTGTCTTGAAAGGGAATCTGAGTGTTTTCCCAGAACTCACAGAAATAACAGCTGGTCTACTAACGAACATAATTTCAAGGATATGTCCAAGACAGTTACAGGTTCTTGGCATCATTTTATTTTCCCACTGATGTGAAAAAAAGAGTCAGAGCAGGACAGCACTAGGTGCCGAAGGTAGTATAGGCCTGCATCTGATGGCATTACAGAGAAAGGTGGAGCTGCTGAGGGAGGAGAAACACTTCTCCAATTCCACTAGTGCTTCTTGGTTTTGCTTCTGTTTCATTGCAAAGAAATGGAAGCAGAAGCCTATCTTAGTAGTGTTGTTGTTATCATTTGTGTTTTTGTCCTTTAGGAGCTTAGCAGAGATCTTGTCTGACCTTCCAGCACTGGTGTGACTCTGCCTGGTTTGTGAAGATTTCTAAACCTACAAAAAGAAACTTTATTTTCAGAAGATTTTTGAGGAGTCATTTTGCTGCAGTCCACTCACAAGTCAATGATGTTTGTTGGTGTTGCGTGTTTGGTTCTCCGGGATGCACACTCCTTGAGACAGTGTTTCTTGTGAAGGATGTGCATGAGGGGGTTTGCTCAGGGTCACACCTGCAAGAGAAGGTGGGAGAAGCAGGGTTGGGCAGAATGCAGCTTGAGGCAGGCCTAGTCCAGCAACCTCTAGTGGCCCCATGGGGAGCTCTAGCCTGTCAGGGTGTCTCATGCTGGGCCAACATTTCTAGTCCCTTATGTCTTGATCCGTCATTGTATGCAAACTACTCCTGGAAGGGGGGTGCTTCGGGTGGAAGGGGATCTCTGTGGCTGAGGCAGAGGCAGTCCCTGAAGAGGCTGACCGTGAAGGCTGCAATCTACAGCTGGGGTCAGAAGAGCGTCCTCGTGACCTTCTCAACATCCCATCACTTTTAAATAGGATGGAATCTAGGTTTTCAGATTCCTATTTAGACGTTTCTCCTTTATGTGCTGCCTCTCGCCCCATTTGACTACAGTGAGACTAGCACCAAGCTTGCCAGTGTGCTCTCCAGGCCTCATTCTTGGTTGTGGTGCCCGAGCTGTGTGGACTTCATGTGAAAGTAATATTTTTTAAAAACCCCAGGTTGCCTCGGTTTAGCCGAATAAGCTGCAGTATTTTCTGAGACGCGGCGTTCCTGGCATGGAGTCCTTGCTAATTCACCAAGGTTTCTCAGACAATTTATTACAAATCTAAACCAGCTGAACAATTTATTACAAATCTAAAACACTGAACCAGCCAGCTTTCTTCCCATTTTTGTTCATTTCCAGGGTGGATACTGAGTTTGGCGTCTCACTGGCTCTTTCTGCTGCCTGAATCTGTCAGTCTTGATCTAAAAATAGCCTGAATCCTATTGGGGTCATTGTGTGTTGACTAGGGCTCAAATTTTCTGCAATTGTGAGGAGGTTGGAGAGGAAGATGAAGGGATGAAGATGAAGAAAGAGATTTTATTTAGAGGCTAACATAGAAAACATGAAGCTTTCCTGAGCTTTAGAAAACAGGAATGATTGCTTTCATGAAGTCTAGGTTAACATAAAAGATTATCTAATTAACTTCTAGAGAGCAAGGGATAGTTATGCTGTTGTGTAGACGAGAGAATGATTGATGGCTGAAGAGACAGTGGGAAGGTAAAACCAAGCACGTGGTATAGGAGTCAAAAGCTCTGGATCCTAGTTCTGACTCTGCTACTTACTAGCACATCCCTTTGGGTAAAAGTCTTGCTCTCTTTTGGTTTAATTTCTTCATCTTTAAAGTGAGTCTGACTACAGATGATTTGCTTTATTTCTTTGCTTGCTACTGGGAGTCCATAATAGAAGTAAATGTGTGGGGCGCTTGGGTGGCTCAGTGGGTTAATCCGCTGCCTTCGGCTCAGGTCCTGGGATGGAGTCCCCCGCATCAGGCTCTCTGCTTCAGCGGGGAGCCTGCTTCCCCTCCCCCCCCCCTCCCCCCCCCCCCCCCCCCACCTGCCTCTCTGCCTACTGGTGCTCTCTGTCTGTCAAATAAATAAATTTAAAAAAAAAAAGAAAGAAATGTGTGAAGTTCCATATGAAAGAGAATAAATGTCTGGGGCCCACTCACATGAATTTCAAGGCTTTGGGCAGTTCTTGAGACTCTGGGATACATAGGAAATGGATGGTAGACTCTGGAAGATCATAGAAAATAAATGTCTGGGGCCCACTCACATGAATTTCAAGGCTTTGGGCAGTTCTTGAGACTCTGGGATACATAGGAAATGGAGGGTAGACTCTGGAAGATCATAGGTCCAGGAGGTCCTAATTATCTTGGGAAGTGTGGTTTAGACAACAGGAACCAGTTTCGTTCCTTCTTTGTAGCTCTAGGGGTCTTGGCTCATTTGTTCTTTTGAAAGTTCTCTGAAAATTGAGAATTCACTGGGCCCTTATAGATGGCTTTAGTCTGTTTGGCACTGTCTCACATCTCTTGGACAGAATGAGGTTCCCTTGGAATAACTGAAAGTTCAGGAAATGAGTCAGAATGATTGAGAATAGCTAGTGGTGTAACATGATACGGATCCAACAAAAATATATTCTTGATGTAGAAATTTGTTAAGGTTTGAGAAGAAACACATACATCTTTTGTGAGAAGTGAGTCAAGCAATAATGGTATTTTGAAATGCATATTCTCTACAAATTCTTGATGAAGATACATTAAGTGGGGAGACCATAATATTTCATGGAAGACAGTAGAAGCAGGACTTCTCTGTTCTGTTGAAGCAGCCTTCTGACTCCTCTTAGTATGTCTAGTTGGTTTTGTCCCAGTCCATTCTTTGCCATTCTTACCTTTCTAAATATGCTTGTGTCACTTTGCCTGCTTAGCTCTGATCCTTGTAGACTAAAGTCCACATTTCTTAGTCTGGTATATACTAGAATCTGAGGCAGAGATCTTGTCTGCCATGTTCGCTGCTGTGCCTCATTGCCTGGGATAATTTCTCACACATAGTTAAGTGCCCCCAAAATATTTCTTTATAAATTAATAATAGACATTTGTGATTTGGCTTGATTTTTTATTTATAATTTACCTTTCCAGTTATCTGTCTCCCCTAGCTCCACCTATGGAGGACATGTTGCTCACTGTTCCCAAAATTAGTTTTCTTATCTCAATCCATGTCTTTGAAATACTTCCCTTGCTGACTGGAATAACTGCCCTATGTGTCTGAGAAACAGTCTATTGATTGTTTAATATTCAGCTAAATTGCCACTCCTTTTGTGATTACTTTCCTTCCCTTGTGGTCTCTCTGTTTCCATCCTACTTTGTTCTATAGTGGTCATACTGTGAATGCTGGAGATCAGTTGTTTTCATGTCTCTCTCTTTCCCCCAAGATCTTATCTTATTCATCCGTGTTCTATTCTAGTTCCTGGACATAGTAAGTACTTAATTAATGTGTGTTGAATGATCAAATGGCTGTGTTTTATGATGAACCAGATAGCTTTGGTTTGTGTACTATGTTCTTTTTATGGGCTGTAATTAAAGAGCTAGAAGGAAGATGGAAAGGTCAAATAGTAGATATTATGCCAAAATATGTTCCTTCTGTTCTCAGTTTTCAGGATGAAAACTAGCAACGTGCTTCAAAGTCATAAATCTTATGGGCTCAACCACTAATTACAAGTTTAAACTCTGGTGCTTAATGAGGTTTGTTCTTCCCATGAAATACTGTCTGTCACTTGAGGAGAAAACTTTATTCTGAGGGCACTGACTGCACCGCCAAGCACTGAATCAGTATTTTACACATTCCCCAAGTGGACCAGTTGAAAGAAGGTAATAACTGTACAATTTTTTACTCCTATTGGAGAAAGAATTTAAAATATATATTAGAGGGAGGGAACTTGTATAAAGGACTAGAATATGTAAGATAATGACTCAAACAAAATAACATGATTTATTTTTATGACATAGTACCTAATAAGGCAGTGTATTCACTAACTATTAAATTGCCTTGAAAATGAATTCTTACTTGCATGGATCTTATGGCATATGGTAACAACAGAAACATATTTCAAAGTTAGGCTCAGCCCTGGAGAATCATTTTCATTTCATTTCTGTTTTCCATGTTTCACATTTACTAGTCTCAAATAACTCTTTAGTTTATTAGAACTGCTTTAATGATAATGAGGACACAGAATTGATTAATGACTTGTTAGTGTTGCGAGAGCTGGGGTCAAAGCAGTATTGTGGGTCCTCAGGTATATTGTATTATCGAATACTACATGTTATGCTAAATTACCATAATGGGATCATGGTGGGATGTCTGGAGTTTAAGACCAAGTTCTTTACTTTCTTACCACCTCCCTGTTAGCGAGATAAGAATATAGTTAATTTGTAGTTCTCTCAAAACAGGTTGTTCCAAATCTGCTCTTCCACTCCCAGTTTTTGTCCATAGGGTCCAGATTATTTGTTGTGAGTGCTCTGTGCCATGGAATTCCTCTCTGTTGTGAATGCTTGAAGGTTGACTTTGTTCTCCCTCTGTTATGTCTTTTGTTTTTGTAATTGCAATTAGCCTATGTAATGAAAAAAGTCAGAGGTACTTACTGTTGCCTGAAGGTTTGTTAGGAGCCTTCTACATATGTCATTTAATCTATACATGAGTCTTATGAAGTGGATATTGTCATTCTTACTTTGTAGAAGGGAAAATAGACTAAAAAATTGTTATTCAGATGATAGGATAAAGAAGATGTAGTTCATATATACAATGGAATATTACTCAGCCATCAGAAGCGATCAGAAGGGATCCCTTCATCAGAAGGGATGAATACCTATCATTTGCATCACCATGGATGGAACCAGAGGGGATTGTGATAAGTGAAATAAGTCAAGCAAAGACAATTACTGTATGGTTTCATTCATGTGTAGAACATAAGGAATAGCGTGGATGACCGTAGGGAAAGGGAAGGAACACTGAATGGGAAAAAATCAGAGAAGGAGGTAAACCATCAGAGACTCTGGACTCTGTAACTGAGGAGTACAGAAGAGAGGGGGATGGGGTAGCCAGGTGATGGGTATTAAGGAAGGCACGTGTTGTGATGAGCACTGGGTGTTACATGCAACTAATGAATCGAACACTACATCAAAAACGAATGATGTCTTATATGTTGGCTAACTGAAAAAAAAATAACAGTTTATTATTTGCCAGACCATAATAATAGTATTCATTCATCCACCAAATCTTTACTGAATTCAGTGTTAGACACTGAGTTTATAGTTGTCAAAAAGGGATTCTTGCTCTAATGGAGCTTCTGCTGATAGAGGAAGTAAGTTATAGAACCTTTGACTTCAGACTGACTTGTAGCCAGGCACCCCAGACTGTATGATCCTTGAATGTAGGGACCATATCCAGGGACTATAATGATTGAATTACTGCAGTGAATGGTCTTCTGACAACCAAGATTTATTCTTATTTGTCATCCCTTATTTTCTTCTTAGTGAATGTTTGAAAAGGTGAATGTGTACTCGTGGGTAGAAGAGATGGATAACCAACTCCAAAGCTGACTTACACCAGTGACTTCTCTCCTCCAGATTCTTACCAGCGGTTACTTAGCTGAAGGCACTAATTTCTAGCTCCCCTTATAAGCTTCACATGTTTATGGTATGGGAAACGCATAATCTAATAACCTGTCATTATCATCTCAGTACAAATTAGTTTAGCAGGTGAATAGCCATGAGTAGCAGGGCCCAGTTCTGAAACACACACCAAGAAAGTAGAGTCTAGGCAGGCTGGTTGTTTTGACTGAGGTGATTTCTTTATTCTGCAAGGATAGCCAGCTAAGGCCTGGGGTAATGGGAGTGAAGACATAGACAAAGTGCTAAGGAGCTTCAGATGATATGTGAGAACTGTGTGTGCATGTGTGTTTCATGGCTTTTCCTAAAGCACCATTCATATCTAAGAATTCTCATTTGTAACAACAGAGACAATAGCACCTGAGTGAAACTTGTGTTTTCTCTTTGGATTTGGCTGCTAAAAGACTGCAATTTATGTGGTGTTTTCATTTCCTGGGACACCAGACAGTTCTGCTGTGAGGTTGGACCGGAAATACATTAGAAGGTCAGTTCTATGCATTATTCATTATCTAAGAAGATGCTCCCTTGGGGCACCTGGATGGCTCAGTGGGATAAGCCCCTGCCTTCGGCTCAGGTCATGATATCAGGGTCCTGGGATTGAGTCCCTCATCAGGCTCTCTGCTCAGCAGGGAGCCTGTTCCCTCTCTCTCTCTCTGCCTGCCTCTCTGTCTACTGTGATCTCTCTCTGTCAAATAAATAAATAAAATCTTTAAAAAAAAAAAAAAAGATGTTCCCAATCACATATCACCATGAAAGTGTCCATCTTCCATTTAAAGAGGAATTAAGGGAAGAAATTGGAGCAAATGATGTTTTATGCATGCTGTTCCTTCATATAAACTGCCAGTGTAGTTTTGTGGTCTTTATTTAAAACTTGCTATAAAGAAGAGATCTTGGAGGTGGGAAGTAAGAGGTGTTCCACACAGCTAGCTAAACTAAATGAGAATGTGATTTTTAATGATTCTTCAGACAGTGCTGAGGACAACAAGTCTTATAATATTTTTGAAAAGCAGCCTGCAAATCTAATAAAGGTGAAGAAAAGATTTCTCATTTTCTTATTTTGGGAACTGGCAGGATTTCCAGCTGCATGTAATTTCAGGAAGTGATGTTACTAGTTAGTAATTCTTTGCATGTTTGCTAGGAAATGATGGAAAAATTCTGATGAAATAAAAATGGCTACTGAAATATATGTCATATTATTTGCCAACTGTTATTTCTTGTCCACTTAACCATATTCATTTTAAAGTGAAAGTAAATTTTTAGTAAATATTTAGGCATATTTTTCAAGAGTCAAAATGTCTTGTCAAAATTTAGATCACCAAAGCCAACTGAATTAAATAACTGTTTACTGAGTGCCTGATATGTGCCAAACATGAAACTGGGTATTGGGAAAACCAAAGGAAACTCATGTTTTTCAAACTCATGAAGTTAGTGTCTGGTAGGAGAAGCAGGTCTTGAAACAACAGAGCCCACAGACATAATGAAATTACTACATTTATCAGTGCTTTGTAGGAAAGGCCCATGGTGCTGTGATGACATTTGGGCCTTCATGGAAGGCTTAGTGGATGTGGAAATGGTATCAGACCTGAGATCTAGATGGTGAGTAGGAGTTTACGAGGTAAAGAATAATGGTAAGAGTACTCCAGGATGGCAGACAGCATCTGCAAAAGCCAGTGGTGGAGGGGAGCAAGAATAAAGCTGGTGGGGGCAGGGGGAGGCTCATGGTACAAAATAAGCTAGGGAACCAGGGGTTAAACCCAATGAGGTTTGAAGACTATGTGAAAAATCTTGGTCCTTATTTGAGAACAATGAGATGCTGCCATAGGGGTTTAATAGCAGGGATGAAGTGGAGATACAATCATATCTCTGCTTTGGAAATATTACTCCAGCTGTAGTGCAGAGGCTGGATTGTAGAGGGGCAGGAGTTCAGGTGGCAAAGTGGTCATCAGGTTCCTGTGAAAGTCCAGAGGATAAAGGTTAGCTAAGACTATGGATGCGGACATGCCTTATGGTTGGATTAAAATGAATTTACAGTCCTTTCATGCCGATTTGTTGTCTGTATTCACACCAGCAGACATCCATGAAGCTGATGGTTGTAAGATGTTTGAAAACTTGTTCTTCAGAGTCTAGTCCTTGCTGTCCTCTCTTGCTCTACATCAGGGAAGACAAATGGATTTTTAATTTAAGTACCAACTGTGGTTGATTGGAAGTGGGTGCTGGGAAGGCAACACTGAGAAGGTTTCTAAAGTCACATTTGGGCTTAGCAAGAAAGAAGGCTCCAGTAGCTTTGTGATGTCTTTCCTGGGCACAGAGCTGAGAGTGGTTGTGTGTGTTTGCCACGATATGCTCTGTATGCTCTCATTTCCTACCATGTCTTCATTATTCATGTGGTGCTGAATCTCAGATCTGTACCTCTAGATGAGTTTGCTTTCCTGAGTTGTAGGTGGTGTTTCCATCTCTAGGAAGAGATGGCCTCGAGTAACTTAGACTTACTGTGTCTCAGAGTTGATGGTACTGTTTCCCTTTGTCAAAGTGATTATTTTTGTGATGTTCCCTACTTTAGTTATTGTGCCACCATCATTCCCTAGGCTAGAAACCCAAGTTTCATCCTTGCCTCCTTCCCTTCCCTTTCCCAGTTACATTCATTTGATAAAAATATTCCACCCATCCTACCTTATAAACATCTCTGGAATCCTGACCTTCCTTTATCCCATTACCATTGCCTTACTTCTGTCTCTCATTTTTCCTGTAGAGATATGAAAATCTCACCTGGAATCTAGCTGGATTTTCATTCCTGTATTTTACTTCAATCCTTTTTGTCTTTCTGTATCTGACCGTGTCATTCTCTAGTGGAAACTCCCTTCTTGCATATAATTGGTGATGGAGTCTCTCTAACATATGAGGCTTTTAATGGCTGGACCTTGAACTTGTCCCCAGTGTATTGTTTCACCCTTCTCCAACTGGTGCACACCATTTGTTAAACAAGCTGAGCTTTTTGCCACCCCTCAGACTTGCCACTTGCCTTTATGATTCTGAATCTTCATAAGCTATATCTTCTGCCTGGGATGTCCTGTTTATGCTACTCAAAGATGTGCCAGTCTTTTAGTACTCATTGCAAATATCAGATCCTTCTTCTTGGTCCAGTTAATTTCTCTAGAAGGGAGTCCTTTTATCTTGTGTTTGGGAGTATAACTGGTCCCTTTGTAGTATGGTACTTTTCACTGCTGTGCCTTTTCAGAGCCTTTTGAGTTTGCATTCTTCATAGTAGGCTTCCCTTCTTTTTCCAAGTCACGTAAGTGGCACTTGCTGCAGCCCTCAAACCTCTTTTCTTAGCTATTCTTTGCCTCTAATTCCTATGTTTTTCTTGGTTTCTGCTGTGCAGGTGGTCATGAGTCATATTTGTTTATCCTCTGAATGTACTCAGCTTTCTCATATCTACTAAATCAGTTTACCATCCATCCATTTGCTTTACACCTTAAGTTTTGTTAACATCTCTCCTTTGCTGTTATATTCATTTGATTCTTGTCTTATGGATCACTCTTTTTTTTTAATTAACTTTTTATCTTAGTGGCATTTCATTTATTCAGACTTCTATTTGTTCAGTCTACCTATTTAGTCAGAACCTGTGCAATGGTTTTCTAATTACGCTCTTTGGTATTATACTTATTTGTCTTTGAGGGGATACACAAGCATCAGAGAATATCAGTGAAAAGTCACATCATATATTTTTGAAGGCAAGTGGCTTTTGGAGCTTTTTCAATTCTGTCCCTCACTATACCTCTGCATGCACACTGTCATTCAGACACATCAACCTACTTGTACTTTGCTGATCTGATACAGTTTTCTCTGGGCTTGGAATTTCCTTCACCTTAGCTAAAATCTCACATTTTAAAATTTGGTTCCAGTGCCCTTTATTTTGGAAATGTTTTCCTACTTAGCCCCAGGGTGCACATCATTTACTGTCTCTTTATTCTCCATTTAAACGCTTCTGCCGGGCTCTCGTAATGTCTTTTGCTCCTTGTTTACAATATTTACCAGTGTATCATAATATTTTATTTTCTTGCCTGGTCTATAAACTAGACCGAGCTCCTGGAGGACAGGGTCTCTGTTCACACTATGTCTCCATTCTCTACTACAAAGTAGGCACTCAATACACATTTGTTGAATTAATGATGACTAGGAACGCCACTCTTGGCAGTGATCTATTTTCCGCGTTTTAGGAAGTTTGTCTTACTGGAGGTGCTTTCTTCACAGTTGTAACTACTCTATGGCTTCTGGTGATCAGGAAATGATCTGCAGAGAATGTGTGTATTATGTAAAACATGGTGGTTATCATGGGTCAAGTGCATGTGCACGTGCATGTTATTGTGACACAGGGCAGCTTGATGAGCCTTGGCTCAAGCACAATTTAGAGATTCTCAATTCTATATACTGCAGGTGAAATACATTTCATGTTGAAACAAGTGGGTAATTATTGAGATATGGTTGATTATTAAAGCATTGCCTCTTGTTCAGTCTCTGTTGATGATGCAAATAGAAAACACAGCTAAAAATACCACAAATGATATGAATAAGTGCGTCCAAAACCAAAAAAAACCTCTAAAAACAAAACCAATTAGCTTGAACAGCTGGAAGCATAGTTTGCCAGGATATGTATTTACCAACATTTGAATAATACTGCTTCACATTTTTTTTTTTTGAGGGTAATAAGATCACTCAAATCCTAGAGGGAGCAAATTTCTTTATGCCTGAGATTTTTCTAAGCATTTCCTCCCTTCTTCTTCCCAATGTCTTTTTTTTTTTTTTTTTTTAAAGTAGTCACCACAGCCAATGTGGGGCTTGAACTTATGACTCTGAGATCTAGACCTAAGGTTAAGAGTCAGATACTCCACCAGCTGAGCCATCCAGGTATTCTTCTCCCCATATCTCTAATCACATACTTAGAAATCTACAGTATGGAATGTCAAATAATTTCAAGAACCCAAGAGAGAAAATAGGCAGGCAGTATAGTAAATCATAGAAAGCAGAAGCTCTGGGCTTAGACTCCCTAAATCTGAGTCCCAAATTCAATAGTACTATGTGACCTTGGGAAAGTTACTTAACCTCCATATACCTCATTTGTGAAATGGGTTATAAAGATATATCTTAGTGTTGTTGTAGGAATAAGTGAGATAATGCCTGTAAATTTCCTGAGACACGCTTAACATGTCATAAGCAATTATTGCTATTATTCTTTTGTACGCTTGAGGCCAAATAGTAGAGCTGATCCTTTTCTAGGCATGATGCTAAACTTTATTTAGCAGAATATCTGCTAAATACTGCTAAATAAGTACTGCAGAAATCATACTGATCTATAGTCATATCAGTAAAATAAAGAACTGTGCCGAGATTCCCCATGTGTGTTTGATTAATGCTTCTTAGTATTTGTGTGTTTGATTAATGCTTCTTAGTATTTGTAATCCCTGTGTGCATTCTAGAATACAACTTTTATTTCTCGTTGAAGAAAGGGAGTATTTATGGCTAATGGAAGAGTATGTCTTTTCATTAATATCCTGCTTACTTCCTATATTGCATGAAATTTTTTTTAGGTTTCATTTTTAAAATTTGAACTTAAAACAATATCATATAGGAAAACAAATTTTATTAGATCAGCCTACAAGATATTTTGGCCAAATATCCATGAAGTAATGCCTATATTATAAAACCCAATACAGAATGTCAGAATGGCTTTTTGCAATCTCATGTGTACTCTTGATGTGATTTGAGATGTCATAGGCTTGAGCAGATAAGTATATTATACGTGAATAATAGCAGTTCAAGGGCTTCGAATAATTTTCTTAATTTGTGTGGCCCCCTTTCCTCTATTTTGTTTATGCTATAGTTGGTCAGTATCACCATCTTTCATATATTTCACGAAAGCAAATTTCATCCCTGTCTTGATGAATTTGATAAATTCCAAGAGTTAGAGTAAATATAGCATATGTTTGCTTCTGCATATGCATATCTTTACTTGGTAACAAATGACAGTTTGTGGAGATGTCTTTGTTAACGAAAACACTAAACTCCTATTATTATTAATATTTTCAAAGATTTTATTTATTTATTTGACAGAGAGAGATCACAAGTAGGCAGAGAGGCAGGCAGAGAGAGAGAGAGGGGGAAGCAGACTCCCTGCTGAGCAGAAAGCCCGATGTGGGGCTTGATCCCAGGACCCTGAGATCATGACCTGAGCTGAAGGCAGCAGCTTAACCCACTGAACCACCCAGGTACCCCCAAACGCCTATTATTTTAAAAAAATGTACTGTACAAAAACAAGCCACCAAAGCTAATATTGCAAAAGGAACCAAAATGGATATCAGATAGGCTGGTAGAATCTTAGTAGCTAGACTCAATGAGTAAACACTAATACGACAAGGCTATTAGGGAAATGTGATAGAGTTCCCTATGCAAATTTCTTTTCTGAGTGAAATTACCAGGTCTATTGATAGGTAAAGGGAAAGTTTATATTCCTTATGAAGACTTTCAAAAACAATTTAAAATATTTTAGAATGTAGCTACCCTAATAGCTATAGAACTGGGAAAAAAGTTTTATAATGTAGAGAGAACTGGCTTACAGGTTGAAGATAAATAGTAAGGAGAAACAGACACCTCTTTAGGTAAGAGTTTTTTAAAAATTTATTAACGCATAATGTATTTTTCGCTTTAGGGGTACAGGTCTGTGAATCATCAGTCTTACACAATTCATAGCACTCACCATAGCATGCACCCTCTCCAATGTCTGTCACCCAGCCACCCCATCCTTTCCCGTCAGCCCCCAGCAACCCTCAGTTTGTTTCCTGAGATAAAGAGTCTCTTACGGTTTGTCTCCCTCCGCAGTCCCATCTCTTGTTTCATATTTTCCCTCCCTACTCCCCACCACCCACCGCCTTGCCTCTCAATTATCATATGGTATCTCTGATATGAGGGATTTGAGAGGTAGGTAAGGAAATTAATAGTGTTCTATCCTAAGATTTGGAGGAAGGGAGTGAAAGGGTGTACATATCAAGAAGCAGAGAAATGTAATCTGTTTCCACAAGCTGGCTCTGGTTGTTGAGCTACGTGTAAGTCGGACAGCAAATTGCCTAGGGAGTTTGCGGCTACTCATGCATCATCTGTATTCCCGAGGGCTAGGAAGTGGAGCACTGCAAGGGTATTGCTCTGGGATCATTAGGGAGGTTTAGAATCTGATATCCTTCATGGGAAAGCTCCCCCTTATTATCAGTAGCCGTTGGAAGTGTGTCATGGTTCCAAACAGTAAAATCCACCTCAGCTTAATTGTGCAGGAAAGAAGCTTATTCAAATGTATTTGGCCCAACAAAGAATCTCCAGTAGACTTAAGAGATGTCTGGCTCAGCCACGAAACTACCAGAAACAATGCCCACACAGACCTTCGTGGCTACTCTAGCAGAAGCCCCACTGCTGCCACCAGCTAGTGTAGACGGGGCACTTTGTCCTGGACGCTGCGGCTTCACTGGAGATAGTGGGCTGGATCCCAGGAGTTCTGGGACTTCTGACCCTGGAAAGCCAGCTCTATCTGCTGCCATTGCTTCCTGGAAGTTGGATTACATCTGCATCTGCTCTCTCCTGGTACCAACTTCTCAGACTGAAGTCCTGTGTTGGCGGATCACATGTTTTTCCCCAGGGGCAAGGTAGATTGGAGTTCCGGCTTCTCTATCAAAGAGACGGTACTCAGAGTGTGTGAAAATGTTCAGACAACAGTGTACAAAAGAGGCTGGATTGCCACCAACATGACAGATATTCACTAGACCCACAAAAGTGGTAGAGGAGTGTTAGCACCTTTGTATACCGATTATTTAACTAATGCTGATTTGTGTCTGTGAACTGTATTAATAAAATACTGCAATATAAATACATGCTCTGGGTTTTAGGTTATATGGAGAGTGCTGAGAGTGGAACAGAAGGTGATCAAAGCTAGAAAAAAATGGTCAGACTGTTCACTTGCTCCTTAAAACCCAATATATTAGAATAACAGCACTTCAAAAACACTTGGAAGGTCATTAAAAGATGAATACAAACACATATTTTACAGATTTGAAACTGCAACTCTTCTTTGGTTAAACCTGACCATTTTCTCCTTTGTTCTTCATTGAACTGACTGCATAATGCTACCACCGCAGTTTTCCACAGTTTCCCGTCTACCTGTATCATATACTGTCTAGGACTAGTATATGGTTTAAAAAAAAAAAAAGAATGTTCACTGAATAATAAAATGGTATCAAGTTACAAGAAGGGATGTCTGGGTATGCTTACACCTTTTTAGAGGCAGATATAATTAGGACCAATGTTCCTCCCAAACATGTCTTATAGGTGGTGGGAGGCAGTGAATTGGCCATGGGTAGGAGCAAAGTGAAGTGAGGGCAACTGCACGGTATGACAGTTTAGGTGAAGGAGAGGTTGGCATGTCTAGACTGGCCAAGAGAAAGACTCAGTGCCTGGTTTTGTTGTGTTTTGATTTGGATGACTGGTGGAATGGCTATTGACGGCTAGGGTAAAGTTGATATGATTACCTCAGTTTATCTTTTAGACAATTTTATTTATGGCATTTCTAAGAGTGTTGTCAAATACTTTATGTAAGACATTTTCAGGTTGGTAGTAAAAGCGTTTTGATGTGATTCAGAGCATATTACATGTTCCAGTATGTAACACATAAAAACACATTGACTACCTATTATTCCTTTGGGAAATGATTGAAGTGTTTGTTTTAATTTAACATATTGGAATATAAGGCCATTCTTTTTATTTTTTAAATTTTTATTTATTTTCTTTTAAAGATTTTATTTACTTGAGAGGAAGAGAAAAAATGAGAAGGGGGAGGAGCAGAGGGAGAGGGAGAAGCAGACTCCCAACCCAACAGGGAGCCCTAACATGGGACTCGATCCCAGGACCCGGGGATCATGACCTGAGCCGAAGGTAAACAGTTAACCAACTGAGCCACCCAGGCGCTCCAAGGACATTCTTTTTGAATAAAGGGAAGCATTCTGCTTCTAACTCAGATTTTATCACAACCAGTGACATGAATCCTCTAGATTAGAGCATTATAGAATAGATTACTATGGTATTATTGAAAACACCTGATACCAAAATGCGCTGTTCTAAGGACCCATGTCTTGCCAGAGATTACACAGATCTCCAGGTTTATATTTAATTTTATGTAGTGGGATATGATTCATCCTAGGGTCAGTGCCTGAAAGATGCCAGAAGACAGCTGCCGAGTTTTAAGATCACAGTTGAAGTTCCCACTCAATATGCTTCTTGAGGTCTTTTATATAAGAATTTGAATGATGCTGAATTCCTGGTTAGCTGTAGTTCCAGGAAAAAAGAACTGTGAATAATGTGTCTTCTGTTGAGAGAAATTGGAACTTCCTACTGTGTGTTTTTGCCTTAACGTCCAGAAAATTAAGAGCCAGATAAATCACCCAAGAGCTAATCCTTGACCAGAGCTGAGGTGCCTGGAAGACTTGCAGCTGCCGGTCCACCCAGCGCCCATGTCCTTCTTTATTCCGGTGTCTCCACTGGTGTTGTGCTAGTTTATATACAATTATTATTAGTTGTTTCTTTTAATTTTTTTTTTTTGGTCAAAGACCAAGTATGTATTTACTGCAAGAAATATTGAAAAAATGGAAAAACACAAGATGCAAAAATCAATATTCTCATCCAAGGATAACTACTGTTATTACATGTTCTTCAGTGTCTTTTTGTATGTGTGTTATCGACTGTATATTTGCTAAATATGCTTATTCACAACTATTGCCTTAATTAGGACCATGTTTATCATATTGTTTATAAATACATTTGATACCAAAATATCTCAAAAATGTACCTACAGCATTTTCCCAACTCATAAACTTTAAAAAAACCCCATGATTATTCTTGGCTACGTAATATTCCATTGTAATGAGAGACAAACATTAATTTTAATTTTATTAATTTAGTATATTTAGACATTTATATTATTTTCATTATTTGCCTGTTGTAATTAACTTTGAGAGAAACAGCCTTATAAATAATTCAGCATTCATCTTAGAAATGGGATTATTGGTTGAAAGGGAATGGATATTTTTATATTTTTAAGGATCTATTTCTGTATCACTTATATCTAAGTCTTTATATCTAAAGTTAAATATGGGATCACTTTCCTTTCTTACCAGCTGCTGACATAAGTAGTACATTTCTTCATGCTCTTAATAATTTAGATTCTCAGCACTCGATAGTGAATTGTGGTATCTTGTTTAAATGGAAACTTCTTTAACTACTAATGTATTGGCAACATGTATTTTGATTTTTACCAGTTTGATAAATTATCCTGTATTCTTTCACACTGTTTGAATCTGCGACCCTAATTTCTAGACTCAAGGTTACAACCAAGTTCCAATCTTGACTCTGCTAACTAACGGTGGGGACTTGATAGAACACAACCTTTTGGGGTCTCTGTTTTCTCATCTAGATAATCTCAAATATATTTTTGTGCTGGTAAATCAGTTTGATATCTTCAAAAACAAAGATCTGATTGGTGTCACTCAATTTTTGTCACTCCTTGCCAATATCCTCCAGTCTAGACAGAGATGGCTACTTTGGGCCCCTGTTTACTAGTGTTTCTTGTTGTGTGTGGCAGTGTCAGCCATTTGGCTGGTAGACAAATTCCATCAACAGAGTATGTGATCATTCTACCAGACACCAGCATTATGCTTCATTGGGTTATGTCAATCTCTGGGTTAGGGTTTAGTGTTTACTAGTCTCTCATTGACAAGCTCTACTGGGTTTTTAGTCTTATGGTAAATATTACTCAAGTGGAGAAACCTTGTAGTTGTTTATTAATGAAAAATTGAATAAGTGATTTCAGTTGGTTTATAAAATAGCCTGACTATCTCACAGGGTGTCTTGAAAAACACATGAAATAATATGTGAGAAAATATTTTATTATGGGGTGTGAGACAAATAGTGGTTATTCCCGGTCTGATATTGTCACTGTAGTTGTTCTGTGGTAGCTTTCAACATTGAGTAAGTGTGAGGAGTGGCATTTTTTTAAAATTTAATTTTATTTATTTATTTGACAGAGAGAGATCACAAGCAGGCAGAGAGGCAGGCAGAGAGAGGGGGAAGCAGGCTCCCTGCTGAGCAGAGAGCCTGATGCGGGGCTCAATCCCAGGATCCTGGGATCATGACCTGAGCTGAAGGCAGAGGATTAACCCACTGAGCCACCCCGGTGCCCCGAGGAGTGGCATGTTTTACATGAAGTAATTTCCTCCAGGTTGTGTGTTGTCATTAACTTGGTATAAACTCATGATTGGTTTCTTGCATTCTTGTGGATCTGGTCTCAGAGCTTCTCGTTAGGACTTTGGCAAGTTTGGAGGAGGCTAGCAAACTGATCTAAAGATACTCTCAGAGAACCAGAAGTAGTATGTGAGCTTCAAGTAACTGCTTTCTTACGTTGTGGTACCAATGATGAAAATCCTCTGAAGATAGGTCACCAGCACTAACTTTGATCCGGAAATCATTTTAATCCAAAATACAGACTAAGTAATCTATAGTGTAGTTTACTCATGCTACACGAGGAAGGAAACAACATAATTAATATCATCTTTTAATAAAAGAACAGTGAGTATATGGTTTCTTTTTCCATACAGATTTTATGTACATGACTAAATTCCTTTAAAATATACTAAGTACTTGATTTAAGATTTTAATAATTGTCCTTCCCAAACAACCTCCCAATATGGCATCATGAGAAAAATAAAACACCTTTAGTGCCAAAGTCAGTGAATTACCATACAGGTAAGGCAGAACTTTAAGAGGACTGCCAAGGATGCTGGTTCATCTCCCGGCTTCTTGGTAATACTGAATCTTATTTATTTAGAATGAGTGTCTTCTTTTGGTTAAATGTATTATGCATAGGAAGTTTAGTGTACTTTTTTGGACAAAAATATTCCAGTCACCTCATACAACTCCTTAGATGATTTCAGGATTGTGCTGAGTAGTTATCTAACATTTAAGGCAACGGAATAATTTTTCCTGGGATCTTACACCAGTATTGGTATAAGTAGTTGGAATGTTTCTTTTTTATGTGGAACATTCTCTGAGCAGCTCCATTGTTGTAAGGGGTTGCCTTAAAAGAGAGTATGTTCTGAAGGAGAGTTTGGTGGGATTAAGATGAGTAAGAGTGAATTTGGTGGCCCTGATAATATCACGGCACTTCATAAAGGAGGGATTTGATAAGTGCTTCATTCTGGCTTTTGTCTGTCCCCTGACACTAGTGTGGAAGCATGCATTGATGTTTATATCTGGTACATGACTTTTCAACTTAACTGTTGTTTTCTTTTTTCTTTATTCAAACCTGTTAATAGAGCTACCTCTCCCCCCATTTAGTTTGTTGCTGTCAAATTGATGAAACTTTTGACAATTGACACTCTGTCCTGCTGTATAAACATGCCAGATAGTCTAGCTTTCTTTTTTTTTTTTTTTAAGATTTTATTTATTTATTTGACAGAGAGAGATCACAAGTAGGCACAGAGGAAGGCAGAGAGAGAGAGGAGGAAGCAGGCTCCCTGCTGAGCAGAGAGCCTGATGCGGGACTCGATCCCAGGACCCTGAGATCATGACCTGAGCCGAAGGCAGTGGCTTAACCCACTGAGCCACCCAGGCACCCTAGTCTAGCTTTCTTAAAAGCTTTTAAAGAAAGACTATCTACTTACTTTTGAACCTAAGTTTATAACTTTTGGATGTGGTGAATATTGTAGGATATGATTAAAAGTAATTAGGTAATTCAGGAGTAACACTTTGTTCATATGTTCTGTGTATTTTGGAGGTCAGGACAAATAATTTTTCTCTTTAGGCTCTAAACACTACGTTATAGAAAGTTCAGAGTTTTCATGAAGCAGGACGTAGAGTCCAGTTTTAACAGTTATCTCTGGAGTTAACTTTTATTCTATCAAGTCAGAAAGACACAATTAGACAACTGAAGCCAGCAGATGGCACTCTTTCCTTTGTGTGTATTTAAAGAGCTGTTTGGGCTCTCGGAGAGTCACAGAGCCAGATCTCAGAAACTGTTGAGGATTGCATTTCCCTATTTTTATTTGGACACAGTTTTATAACAAAACAATAAAGTTATTTTTACTGTTATAGAGAAAAGTGGATGAATGGACAAAATCATTTCTATAGATAGTCTGTTCAATTATTTGTTAGCACGTGAAATAATTAAGATCCATATGGATGAAAAATGTACTTCCTGCAAATGCAAGTTCTATATTGTATCAGTGTCTTTCTCCCTTTATTTATAACTCGCAATCTTAATCTGATAAATCCAGCTGTGTGGACAATAGAATGAGAACAATGTCTCTCTCTTCCTTTGTTTTTGGGATTTCATAATATCCTAGAATCAAAAAGTTTTAGAGCTGCAAGGAATCTTAGGGATCATCTAGTTGAGTACACAAACTTTTAGATGAGGAAACTCATGGCCCACAGAGGTTAAAGACTTTGTCCAATATGAAGGTAGAGATAGTCACTTTGAAGTAAAAGCAGAAAATGGGCCTCACTTTTCTCCTCTCCAAAGCTGCCACAGGAACCTAATGCTCTGTAATTGGGTATTCTCTGCTGTTCTCTGATGGCAAGACAAGGAAGATTTGGCCCCTGGATTTATTGGTAGAGTTGGGTGGGTTTGCCATGCTTGGTCTGCTTTTGCTTTGCCTCACAAAATTTCTGCACAAAGTAACTAAGATTCTAGAAATGTACCTCAGATATATCTATGTCCAAATCAGGCAAAATGGTATGGCAGGAACAACCTTTGCTCTTGGCTATTACTAGCCGAAAGAGGGCTGCATACCTCTTTAATCAGATTTAATATAATCAAAGAGGGGGGATCCCAAGACCTAGGCTAACCTCCATGTTTCAGGGATAAAATGTTAAAGCCCTAAGACAGCGAAGTAAGCTTAACTTTAGCTAGTTCCTTTGCATGGAAGATATCTGTGGAGCCAGGGAGCATTTGTAGAAAAGGAGTCCAGGATTAACAGGATAAGGTTTCCAGTTAGCCTGAGGTGGGGATGGGAGGGTGGGGACGAGGGGGCGGGGGGGGGGGTTGCCACAGTAAGGGAACTTCAAAATTTTCAGTATGGCGCTAAGATGCAAAAAGTGTCTCATTTCTCTATTCTGAATCAAACCAAATATGGATGGCTCCATTCACCTCCCTAGCAGGATACCCAAACTCAAGCTGTTTTTTCAGGAGACCTTCTCCTCCTCATCCCCCTTCCTCAGAACAGCAGAAGAGCCAAGGGGGTTGAAATCATCGGGAGAAATTGGACAAGGGGCCATTATTCTGTGTCCTGGTTGATAGTTGCTGAGGTATTTGCTGTTGAAGCTTGTGGGACCCATTTAAGAGTGGCTCCCCATTATTGTTCACTTGCTCCATGGGACGTGAATCACCCCCAGCCTCCCATCCAGAGGGATCCAGCTCTCATCTGGTCTTTGGGGGCAAATCCCTCCAAGCCTGCAACCTCTGAGACCATATGGCTTAATTTACCCCAATGGGTCTGAACCACTGGAAAGGTTCCTTTCTTTCTCAGGGCATTGAGAATACAAAGGTAGATCTGGAGAAAGAGAAAAAAAATTATTCTTTTGGCCAATGAAGGGTTCAGCAAGAAGGATAAGACAGATTTTCTCAGTAATATGGCATGTTTCATAAGGCTACACTTTACTCTAGCCAAACATTTTTAGGATTGGTGACAATATCTGAGGAGGTGAAAGGAAAATTCAAATTCACAGAGGCTGTTGCTTTTAGCTTATACTAACCAGACCCTCAAGTACCTGCTGGCTGAAAAGCAGGTTGAGTTTAAGTGGAACTGAATTAAGATGGGAGTATAAGGGGGAATAAAGATTAGGTTTTTGTCCCCCTTTTCTAGTGGGCCTCTTCTAGTCTGCAGCTGAAAAGGATTACTGCTGCTTAATGGTTCTATTGCCCAACTTGATTTATCTTCTCAGAAATTCTGAGCTTCCTATAAAATGGAATTCATACTTCCTGCCTACTTATTCCTCAGGGATCCTTGAGAATTCCCAGGGTTAATTTATGCTAAGTTCTTTTTTTTTACCCCCTAGTCGATAATAATACTAATAAGGGCTATTAAGATGTCATGTGGACCACTGAGCACCCTTACCCCCTTTTTAAAGTTGTTCTTGATAATAGACCAAGAGCTGAGATAAAATGTCAACTACTAGAAAACTTCCCAGCGAGGCAGAGGAAAACAAAACATTTCAGATACCCACCTGCTTTCCTATATGGTGGTGTAATGTGGGCTTCATCTTCTCCATAATCTTGGTGGCTGTGTTTGGTTCTATTGGAGTGAGTTCATTTGAGCTTCTGAGAGCCAACTGTGTGCATGGCTTTCCAATGCCATGGTGGGGGCATCGTCATGGTAACTTGAAATCAGCTATTGTGGGATGATTTAGAAGGAGGGGTGGAGACTACAATGAGTAGATGATTGATAACATTTATCAACACATGGCTGACTAAAAACCACATTTGAGCCCTTTTATGAAATAATTTATTAAAAAAAAAATGCCTGCGAAGACCTAGAGGTTTTCCCTTCAACCTTATGTGAAAAGAGTGTCTCCAGAGAGATTGTGGGTGACTCACAATGGCAGGACTATTCATGGCCTCCTCTTCAGCATATATTGATTATAATTTTAAAATGCCACCACTCTCTTTTTTTAATAAAAGTTAATTGTGTGCCAGTGACGACCTAGAGTGTACCACAATTCCACTCTCTAAAAAGAAAGATGTAAGAACGCAAGAAGAAGCTTTTGATTCAATGTTTTACAAAGGTATATGGAGAGAAAATAAGGAACGTTATTTTAATATTATTGCATAAATTTAATATCATTTGCATAAAAACCTCTGTTTTTATGAAGAGCTATTTGTACCTTAATACTTATTACCCCCACCCCCAGCTTTGGTCCCCCTCAGCTCTGTCGAGGTAGGTCCCATTGCACTTAAATTACTTAGACAGTTACTGCAGATTCTATTTATTTATTTATTTATTTATTCAATATTAATTAATTTTTTAAAAAATTTCTTTTCAGCGTAACAATATTCATTGTTTTTTGCACCACACCCAGTGCTCTATGCAATATGTGCCCTCCTTAATACCCACCACCATTGTGAATGGTCATCAAAGGGATGGCTGCAGAGTGATCGGAGAAGGGAAGACTTCTTTGAAGACATAAATTTGGAGCCAATTTTGGACATATGTTCCTGTGGCTTAACGCCCTTGGATATATTAACGACTTAAAGTGCATAGATTTACAAATTTGAAGATCATTTAAAATTTTGGAAGGAGCAAATGGCACATGTGTTAGCTTAAATTTGCAGGCATAAATAATTTATCACTGTTTTCCCTTCCTTCATTTCTCCAATCCATCATACCACCACTGCCAGCATTTTCATGAACTGTTATTTCAGCCCAAATACCTTTCCACCATCACCGTCCCAAGCTTTGGATCACAAATTCATATTCATCACTTCTTTTGCTGTTGGTCAACAGAAGCTTTCATGATCTTAGCCCTTATCATGGTGTCTGGCTTTTCATAGGTTCTTACTGGTCCAATGAAATTCTAATGAAAGAGTATCTCATTTTTGTCTAAAATTCTTCCTTGTTTTCAAAGCTGCTTTAATTTTATTAATCCAACTTTCTCATTACACACTCACTCTACTCTTCCCCTTGCAAAGAGGAAAGACATGTAATACTAAGCCCTTAATGAGAACGAAAAGGGTAAGAGACATTTCCAAGGGGTAAGACAACATTTCCAAGACTTATGCGAAATGCAGCTCTGAGACAGGAGACTCACCCTCATGAAAGATAAAAAGTTCAATTTAGACCGAAAGGTTTCCTGGTGCTCATTTGTGTTTAAACAGCGTATGTTGGAAGGCTGTTCTATCAGTGGCTGCCAGATAGGATCTGTTGATGATTTGACTCTGAAACTGTTCAGTAGAGTGCCTTTGCAAGTGGTCAGGAATAAGCTAACTGCTTCTTTAGACTGGACAAACATTTCTTTTTGGACTACACTCATGCCTTTCCCAAAGAGACATTGTCACATAATGTTTGCACAAGTGCTTCCTATTTGTAACTTTGCCAGGACCGTGTCCTGTGTGATTCTGCTTGCATACCCAAAACTCCCTGAGTTGCCAATATTCAGACATCATTAATGACCTTACTAATGCCATTTGATAAGACATTTACATCATTGCTTGTCTTATATCTTATTCTTGACACATATTGGAATGTCTGTACTACATTTCCCCACATCCTTCATTTACCACATATTTGTTTGATGGGGTGGTTTTGAGTTGTTAGTGTTCTGGTACTTTTAATTCCTTTTTGGCTAGAACCTAAGTGTTTGGTTTGCCAGGTCATGAGCCTTGCACCTTGGCAAGAAAACCACTGCAAAGGCACAATAATGAAGAGTATTACTTATTAAGAGGTCCGAAGTAGTTCATCTGCCTGCCTCGCTGTTACTTTGGGAAGAGTTCCTTTTCTTCTCTGTGCTTCTACAAAACGAAGAGCCAGTTTGACCCCAAAGGGTATCTGCAACTGTTTTCTGGTCTTGTACCATTTATAAGTAATTACATTTCCACAGTTGTTCTCTTCCATGGGTTCTGAGTTGCCAATTCACTGGAATCACTTACTTTCTTAGTAGGAATAGCTTCTGCCTCAGATCACTGTCACCTCATGGTCCCTTGATACTTGTTTTTAAAATCTATTTAGATTCCCAAGTGGCAACTTTCTCTTGACCTCTGGGCTATATCGTTCTTAACTTTGAACTTACTGAACCTCCTTTTTTTTTTTTTTTTTTATCTTGGTGTGGTTCATTTATGCCTGGTCTATCTTAGAAATTCTTAGAAATTCCTATGGGAATATTGGTCTGCGTCTGGTAAAGGGGGTGTTGTCCTCAGTGCTTCACTCAGTGGTTAGGCTCTCCTTAATGTTCTGTTTGCTGTGATCTTTATGAAGTAGTTAGCAAAAATAACATGAATTCACTTTTTTTACTGTTGATTGTTTAATATGTACATGTATACTCAGGACATTTAAGGAGAGCTATACTATGCAGCTATATCCACTACAGTGTGTACTTCTTGGTTATCTTCTAAACGTCCCCATCCTCTGCTTTATGGCTACATCCTAATTACTCTGAAGTAGCATTTCTCATCCTCGGCTACATAGCTGAATCATCTGAGGTGCTCCAAAAAAAAAAACGATGTTTCAGTCCCATCCCAGATGTACAGAATCAGAGTCTCCAAAGTGTGGGACCTGGGAGTTTTAAAAATTAATTCCTAGCTGATTCTAAAATACAGTTGTGATAGAGAATCATAGTTTTAGCCAATCAATGTTTTAGGACAGTTTCCTTAGTGGCTGTTGTTGGTGAACTTCTTATGTTAAGGAGGCATGTTCAGATTTAAAGGCCAACTGAATGAGGAAAAGTGTGTTGCCCCAGTTGTTACTGGCTGTCTTCTCATGACCAGCCTTAGGGTGAGGGTGATGCTTCGGACCATAAAGCAGAGAAAGTGGTCTCTGATGACATCTTTGAGTGATTGAATCAATTAACTCTGAAATTTGCCCGACCTTTGGACTCCTGTTGCATGAGAAAATAAACTTCTAAGTCAAAGAAATTGGGATCAGAGAGATTAAATGGTTCATGGAAGAAATGAAAAGCCAAGTCTTACAGTTCAGTTTTCTTCCTGCACACTCTATGAAGTTACCTCTTAAGAAATTGGTGAGTATAGACGAGGTGAGAAAACAGTACCTGCTCCCAAGACAGTTCCAGTACCTTTGTGGAAGATAAACCACAGTTGTTAGGAACGGTACCAAATGATCTTGTAATAAACTCTGGCAGCATGTTTGAGTTTACAAAGAGTTTTGACATCTGTTCTCTCTTTTTATCCTCTCAAGAAACTCTTAGGTAAGGATATTAGGAATACTTACTTTACAACTGAGGTGATTGAGGCTCAGAGAAGATTTACAATTTGCCCAAGATGATCTAGTCAGTAACTGAGCTAGGAACTGAACCCAGGTATTCAGATTCAAAATCCAGTGTCCTTTTTGCTGTGCCTCTTGCTGCAAATGCTCTTTGTGTTTTGGAATTCCATGATCTCTTCCTTACCTTGAAATAGACACACAAGGATTCAGGAAATAGTGATCCTGTACTATCTCCAGGTGCAGTTGTCACTTGGCATACACATGAATTTACTCTACATGGGGAGTTGCGGATTTCTGTTTTTATATCTAGAATGTGGATGAAGTTCACAGAAATTGAGTTCAAGGGAGGGAAGTGTTATCTTGGGAGATTAGAATGTAGGGTTTCAGTGGAGGATTTAATCTGGCTGAATGGCTTAAGATTACCCACCAATGGGAGTCGGTACTCCTATTTTATTTCTTTATTCATTTCATTGTCTCATTTTGTGCACTTTTGCTCATCCTTCAATGGATACAATAGCCAAAGTCTTGATAAACACAGAATATGTGGAAGTTTCTGCCATCTTTGTTCTAAAGCTTTCTTCTCTTTCCCCTAGTCCCACCAAATTCATGGTAAACCAGTTACCTCTGTCTCTAAACTAAGCTGCTTTTATAACTAGTTTTCCCCCTAACTTCCCACAGCATAAAAAGAACAGTCTAGCAATCTTCTCTTTGTATGGCTCATAATTCTGGGAAGATAGTAAACCAATTATATAGTGCAGCTGTACAAACATTTCAACTATAATCTATGGAGTTCAGATTGTGAACACATTTTCATTGTCTTCTCTGCCCATATGGAATCTCATTGTTTCTTTTAATTATATTTTAAAATTTTGTTTATGTAAGCTGGAATGTTCTTTAGCTGAAGTAAATTTAAGCTACACTTGAAATGTTGAAATGAATTTTTTGAGGGGAAAACATTTTTGGGAGAAAACTTACTTAGAATGAATACTAGCATTTGGGAATGGAACCGATTGAATTTTTGAGTCTAGTTTAGACTCTGTCAGCGTAAGATTCCCCTTTCATGTTTCTCAGCAGTTACTTAGTGGGATTGCCTCTTGGGATAGGTGCCTAGCTTAGAAACCCAAGTCCCTCTGCTAGAGGTATAATCATTGCACTGAATATTTATGAGCATTTACTATAAAGCAGAGCCTACTTCAAGCACTTTATGTGAATTAGACTATTTAATCTTCAAAATGACCTGCTGATGTGCTTATAGTTACTATCCCCATTTTGCAGACAAGGAAACAAAAGTATAGAGAGGTGAGTAGAGTAGATTGTTCTTTGTCATCTACCAAGCCAGTGTTTAAACCCAGGCATTTAAAATCAGATCAACAATTCTTTTTTAAAATTTTATTTTATTTTTTCAGTGTTCCAAGATTCGTTTATGCACCACACCCAATGCAGATCAACACTTTTAATTATAGTGCTTAAATACCTTCCTTCAAAAGGAAGTAACCTATTTAATTGATTTCCTTTAAGGGACCTCTTTCTTTCTGGAACTACTAACGGGTTGACCAGCTAACAGTCAAGCAGTCTTAAAGTGACAGTGACACAGTTTTCTGTACCTCATTACCAAAAGGCAAACTGGGAGAAATAATTTCCTGGAAGCAATTAGAGAAAGAGAAATAAGTTTTGCAGCTCTATTTTAAACATGTGGACAAAATTACCTGTTAAATTTTATTTCTTTCACTTTTGATTCTTGAGACGTTTTCACTTTGCCTATAATAAAAAATAGAACCATCTGTTGAACATTCCATATTCCGTACTTTTGACTTTACTGCATCCTCCTAGGAAATACTTCATTGAGTTTCAAGGATAAATTCATTTTTTTCCCCCTCCAGTTCATACTTGTAATTCTCTAAGAACTGACAAATTTTCAAATGAATTGCTTCAATCGGTTGCCCATTGTTCACATGTTCGGCTGTGTTAGGAATGTGGCTTTTCTCCTCCTCAGAAGACAGGTGGTGGATTAGTGCTGGCTAATGATGAAAGGAATAAACTTCCTAAAAAGATGTTTCTTTCTATAAATCTGATTTTTCTCATAGCATATTTTAGATACTTTAAGGATGGGGTGCAGAAGAAAAATGACTTTTTAAAACTCATGTGTTTAGAGAGCCAGACCAGGAGTCACTATCTTAGGCTAGACCATTTTCAGCTAAATTTCACCCCCTTTCTCATCTTGATTGTTCTTTAATCTTTGTAGATTCTAGTCAAGCATGCTTCTTGAAGGGCTTGTCATTTATATTTTTGGAAATATACCAAATACAAATACAAGACCTGCCATATTCTGAGGACCTGAGGAACTTCTGCTCTGACTTCTATCTAGTTCTTTGGATCCGGTTAACCAGGGGTGGTAACGCTCTAAACAGCTGAGTCACACGGGTAATACAGAAAGGAGAAAGCTTGGCAAATGGAGATGCTAATTAGCTAATTTGTCCACCTTGACCTTTGTTAAGTATTGCCTCCATTGAACTGTTATTCCTACATTTCTTGGAAGATTGCTGCAAGAAGCATCCTTATGAAATCTGATATTACATTTATAAGTTATTAAGGCGGGGGCTGCTATTAAGGAAGTTGCCTATAACATGACTCAGTGCCCCATTAGGTAAGCTCATGTGAGAATTCCCAGTTAGTTCTAACTGCAAAGAAAAGCTCTGCTTTCTCTGACAGACCATTGCATCTTTAGTTCTCCATTTCTTTTTTAAGATTTTATTTATTTATTTGACAGAGATCACAAGTAGGCAGAGAGGCAGGCAGAGAGAGAGGAGGAAGCAGGCTCCCTGCTGAGCAGAGAGCCATTTGTGTGGGGGCTCGATCCCAGGACCTTGGGATCATGACCTGAACCAAAGGCAGAGACATTGACCCACTGGGCCATCCAGGCACCCCTCCATTTTTGTTTTTTTAAAAAAATTTATTTATTTGACAGAGAGAGAAATCACAAGTAGATAGAGAGGCAGGCAGAGAGAGCTAGGAAAGCAGGCTCCCTGCTAAGCAGAGAGCCTGATGTGGGCCTCAATCCCAGGACCCTGGGATCCTGACCTGAGATGAAGGCAGAGGCTTAACCCACTGAGCCACTCAGGCGCCCTTGTTCTCCGTTTTTAACAACAAAAATCAATTATATTTTTCTTACCTCTGGCTAACTTAGAAAAGTGAATTATATAAACACTTATGATTTCAGTACTCTCTTTACTGCCTATACATGCCTTAAATTTTCCCAAGAATGATTTATTATTATAATTATTATTGGTAGTTTACTATTTTATTAGATGTGTTTTGTTGTGTGTTACTTAAAATTCTTTGCAAAATCTAGTTGATGTATAAAATATCTATCAAGAATTTATAAATTGTGAGAATAACAACTGGGTGAGGAATGGGTTTGTCCTTTATCTGGGAGACCAGATTTTATCTTATAAAAGAAATTATTTTTTTTATTAACAAGGAAAAATATTTCCTCTACTCTCTCAGGTTGCTGATTGGGGGGCCTGCTAATTAAACTGATTAAAGATTGGCAAGAGAGGGGCACTTGGGTGGCTCAGTGGGTTAAAGCCTCTGCCTTTGGCTCAGGTCATGATCTCAGGGTCCTGGGATAGAGCCCCCACACAAGGGGCTCTCTGCTCAGCAGGGAGGCTGCTTCCACCTCTCTCTCTGCCTGTTTGCGATCTCTCTTTCTCTGTCAGATAAATAAATAAAATCTTAAAAAAAAAAAAAAGATTGGCAAGAGAAAAGCCAGATTTTAATATATGAGGTATGTATGGGTGTTTACAGAACATGTGACTCAGGAATTAGTTAGAATTTGGGGCTAGTATACCTTCTTAAAGGAGAAGGACACTTACAGGACAACAAATGACTTTTAGGAAAGATAGATGGATCTTTAGAATAGATGGGAGATATAATAGTTTTGTGAGAATATTTGTTTAGGCAGTTCCTTATCCTGGTGCCAGCTTCTTTTCTCTGGTGATAGGAGTCATTCTTCCCTGGTTATCAAAGTCCTGGGGAAGGATGAATTCTTTTGGAAGGCTCTGCTTTTAGGCAGGTAAAGGGAGTTCAGAAAAGAACAAAACAAAACAAAAACAAAAGCAAAGAACTCTTCACAGTGGTATGTTTTGGATTTATGTAGTTTAAAAGATCACTGCCTTCAGGCGGGGAAGTTAATCTGGGTAGACCACTTGACATTGCAAAGTTTGCGGGTTAGAATGTTAAAGGGAAAGGAGTCCTTTCTTTCTGCACTTTTATTTTGCCCCTTATTCGTTTTGCTTTTAGTCTTACTAGGCTCAAGGCTCCTAGTTTCTTTATTCATCCTAGAATTAGAGAGTTAAGTACTGAATTAGGCAAAAGTTAGTTCAAATACATAGAATTTACTCAACCAGAAATACACATAGTATCTTCTAAAAGTATGTTGTAGTATCAAGTCCAGAGTACATTCCCAGTCTGTCTACTCCTTTTTGTCTCAACTGTTCACCTATTTCTTTGTTTCTTTAATTGAATCAATTCCCATTTATACTGTAATAATTTATTAAATTATCCCTTTGCTTCTTTTCTTGCATCCGTTCAACCCCGTCCATTTGTCCTGCAATGTGGATATGTGATCTTTTAAAGGTAAGAGAGATTACTGAAAGTTGGAAACCTTTCATGGTTCTCTACTATCCCTAGAACAAAACCCTAACTTCTCAGCATGGCTCACAAAGCCTGGCATCACTTTGGTCCTGCAACTTATCTTAGGCCTCATTTCATCTCATCTTCCCTTGTTCATTGCCTTCTGGACACAGAGGCTGCCCTTTTCTTCCTGTAGTTCTTGCCTAGGACCTTTGTGCAGGGTGTTTCCCTTGCCTGGGCTATCTTTGTCCAGATTTTCTCACGATTGGTTCTCATCTTTTGAGTATCACTTTCCCAGGGAAACTCCTTCTGACCCAATTGTCATCTTCTCTTACTCGACCCACTTTCTCTCACATCACCTTGTTATATTTTCTTCCGATCACCTTTGCTATCTGAAATTGTCTACTTGTTTCTTGTCCATCTCCAACACAGAATGTAAACTCAGTAAGACTAAGACACTGTCTACTTTATTCTTTGCTGTAACTTTATTACCTTCCTTCGTATGTACTTATGGGTGATTGAGTGAATCATGTCAAATAGAAAACAAAAATGATTGTACCACTTTCTAAATAGAGTGATATTTCCCATTTAGATAGTAAATTAATGGGACAGATGTGGAAATTGAATTTTGAATTTATTTTATATGAATATTTAAAAAATAATTTTACTCAAATGCATGGGGAGACTTTCATATATATAATTCTTAAAATTCTGAAATAATCATAAACTTTTTAAAAAAGATTTTTTCGTTTATTTTAGAGAAGAAGAGAGAGCATACATAGGAGCGGCAGAGGGAGAGAGAAAATCTCAGAAGCAGACTCTGTGCTGCGCTGAATGCGGGGCTCTATCTCACTACCCTGAGATCACAACATGAACTGAAACCAAGAGTTGGGTGCTTAACCTATTACACTACCCAGGCGCCCCATGAACTAAGATAAACTTTCAGAAAGTTAGAAATACAATACCAGAACCATTTGGTAGTGTGTTACTTATTCCTGAATATTTTTAGGTGTATTTTATGCTAAAGGGTATTCTCCTATTTAACCAGATTTAACCACCAAATGAAGAAATGTACATTGATACATTAATCTGGTATAGTTTTCTGAATCCATTCAAGTTTCATCAATTGTTCCAATAACGCCACTTTCAACCAAAAAAAAAAAAAAAAAAAAAAACCCCAAAAATCCAGTAGAATCACTTGTTGCACTTAGTTGTCATTTCCCTTGAGCTTTTTTCACCTTGGAAAAGTTCTTTCGTCTTCTTAACTTTCACAATCTGGACACATTTGAAAATAAAAGGCAAACTATTTTCAAGGTTGTCCCTTAGTTTGTATTGTCTAGTCTTAAGATAAGGCTCAACTGTGAATTTTGGTAGAAACATGCCAGAAGTGATGCTAAGTTCCCTTCATTGCTATATATATTTAATTAAGGTAGTATCTGTCCCACTTTTCCAATATAAAGTGGAAATACTTCTTTTGTCATAAGGAAGTACTTTATGGGGAGATACTTTATAAAATATCATTATAAAATATCTCTTTCCATCAAACTATCAATTTATCCATTTAACTAAATGTATTTGTTTCTCATTTTCTTAAATGTGTTATATTCCATTGCTATCTTTATTTAAAATGTTGATCACATTGCCTCCGATTGAACCAGAAGAAATTTGTTCAAGCTAGTTTCTATGTCTTTTTGACATATCTTCTTCATTCTTGTGTGCTTCTTTGCTCTCTGGCATAACAAGATGTTCTAGGCTCATCTTGTATTTTCCTGCTTTAATTGCCTATAATCAACCATGTCCCCAAGGAGCCTTAATTTCTTTTAGTGGAGAATGGTAATTAGAAGCCAAGATCTGGACACTAGGTGTATTCCTTGTGATTGAGATGTCATTACTTCCAGGCCTTTGCAATGGGCAGATCTAAGGAATAAAAATACATGTAATATACATATTAATATCTCTATTTATTTCTCTCTATATGAATATCTTGTTTATCAAAACTATAAATTCACACAATTCCTTCAGTTTCAGTCTTCCTTAATTATATCCTAATCTGTCTCTTTGGGTGAATTTACATGTGATGGCTTTTCAGCCTAACTGCACCCTAAGTCTGGTCTGATCTTCAAATGAAAAAAAAAATTCTGTGATGAGCATTGTATCTATTGTCTGAGAAAAGCTGTGGGCAGGACATCCTGGGGCTAGGCACAGGGAAATATGTTAAAAAATGTATACTAAATATTAAACGAATGTATAATAAGTTTTCATAACTATCCTACTCTTTTTGTTAAAATTCATAATAAATGTACAATCTGATAATTATAATTTATACAATCTGAATTCAGGGAATCACTATTTATGCTTTTGCTGCTTTTTTAAAGCTAAGGATAAGCTTCTCTATACTCTTGAAGTTTGCTTATTTTTTTATATATGTGTGTATTTATCATATGTTAATATGATATAGGACATAATTGTGTAAAAATAGGATCCACTTATGGTCCTGGGAGTAGGTAAAATGAGATGCTTGGCAATTTTAGGATTCCTCAATAAAAATCAATGCCAAATCATCTTACACTCAGTAAATAAATGCCAGGCAGTTGAGAAGGAAGACAGCAAGTATTTGGGCAGTCAGAAAGAAAGTGCCCAGAACAGTGAAAATATCAGCTCTGCCTACTGACTGCATAATGATTCCAAATTCTATCTTAATATTTTCATAAACTTAGGTGAATGAGAATTGGCCATTAAAACATTAAAGTCCACTCTTCTATCAGTGCAAAGGGGAAAGGGATGGTAATTAAGAAGAAACAAAGGCTCCCCACTGGTAGTAGAAGATCAAGCCCACAAAGGAGCTGGCCAGTGCTCAGCCTGCTTTCCCTGAAGGTGGAAGGTCATTCATGGGGAAAGCAAGGTGACCACAAAACCTTGTCAGTTCAATGCCCATTTTGAAGTTCAACCTGAGTAAGACTCCAAGCTGGTCAAAGAAATGAAGGTCAATATTAATTTAAAACCAAAACATTGTATCTGGATGTTTTGATCCATTCCTTTTGAGACCCAGATCTAAATACTCACCCTTTTGTCTGTGTGTGTGTGTTGTTGTTGTTTGTTTGTTTGTTTGTTTTTTGCTATAAAACTCTCCAGCAGTACCTGAAAAGTGGTTACTTTTCCTGCTTAGCAGGAAAAAGCTAATGGGAAAAATAGTATTTGCATTGAAGTAGTTTCTGCCTAATTTTAAATCTCATTTTAAAAAAAGAAGCAAAAAGATGCTTGTAAAAGAGGC
Organism: Mustela nigripes; assembly: GCF_022355385.1. Lineage (NCBI taxonomy): Eukaryota > Metazoa > Chordata > Mammalia > Carnivora > Mustelidae > Mustela > Mustela nigripes. The sequence continues at coordinate 62,037,053 of NC_081562.1, forward strand.
ACATAAGAAAATATCTTACGGATACTGAATGGTTTAATTAAGATTTGCTGTTATTTTATTTTCATGATTTTATTTGAGATATAGGTCATTAGTTTTCTATTAGTTTTTTTTTTTATTACAGTCATATTGCTTTATAAAATAATGCTATTAAACTAATGTTCTACAACACAAAGGGGAATTGGCTTATTCTGGCTTTCAGTGTTTCTGGAAAGATTAATTTTGGCGAGACCATTCTTTAGGTCTTACTGGTACTATGGCTTGAAGAAAAGTAGAGAAACCTGGTGGGAACAAATCCATCTTGAGTATAAGCTTAATTTCATTATCATGAAAAAAAGAGGGTACGGTTCAATTTTTTTGATTTTTCAATTATCTTTGTTGTTGTTAAAATGCTATTATTAGTGCTGTAAGTGGCCATTATCTAGAGATCGGGAATTTATTCCTTTTGATGTATGTAGATAGAGCAAAGGTAAAGTTCCAGTATTGTCATGGACCCAATCCTGAAATGATTCCTCTTTGCCACTAGATGTCCCTGTATAGATATTCCTTCTACCTGAGAGACTTGAAAAAGTTGCCAACAAAAATCAGAGGGATGTTTGCTCCTCCTAAATAAACCCTTCTTATTACTTTGCTTTAGCACTGGGGTACTGACCAGATGCTTCACCCTTTTTTTCCTGGAGGATTAATATCAGAGGACAAGACAGGCCTTGAACTAAACAAAAAGTGATCAAAGTTAGGCTTGCATATTGGTCTGAACATACACACGCTCATCCTGGAAATATATGAGAATCCCAACAGATACAATTTGAATTTACAGACAGATTTTAGTTAAAGCATGCTAAAATGTGAAGGGGCTTAGGTTTGAATTAGATAACCAAAATGGAATATAATTAAAAATTACAGTTAGTAATAAAATAGGGTTGCATATGTTTTGAATATGAGAGTGGTATCATGGGAATTTAATAAATTTCTATAATAGACATACAGAATAATATTAATCTCAAGGGAACTTGGAGCTTATTTCATAATTCTTTGTTTTTCATACTTAACAAAGATCAACCACGCTAGCTGCTAGAACAATGTGACATGATAGTTAAACCTGAGCTCATTTCTTTGTAAGTTTGTTTAATGTGTGGTTCTCTGTTTACCTGCAAAGGGAGGGAGTAGCTCAATGTTCTGATTCCAAAGGTCTTTGCGGTTTTAGGTTGTATGAAGTCATAAAACTGGATCATTAGAATAATAATGAAATTCCTTATACTCTCTGTTTTGAAATGACTAGAATCATTCAGTAAGGTTTTGGTAATAAAATTCAATGTTAATAATCTTTCTGTTTGAAACCTGAATTTGATGAAAAACTTTTGGGGAAATATTTATTTATTGGAACCAATGGATTATTTTGAAAGGGTTACATCCTACAATTAAAATACTATAGGTATTCATTTATCATTTGAATATATTTTATTCAGTTCTATGGTTAAATAATTTTTTATAATGCTGATTTGTATTTCATGACATATTACTATAATTCAACATAGGAACAATACAGGGAAATAAAAAAAGTAGTACCAAATAACCAGAATTAATTTAACTTTTTTTTCTTTTTTAACAAAAGCATCTATATTTTGGGATTTTTTAATGAAAATTTCTTATCAGTGTTGAAGAAAAAGACAAGAGTGGATACTCAGTCTTATCTTTCTCTCAGAGCAAAGTGATTTTTGAGAACTGGTGATATTTGAACAAGCTTTAAAGATGGTAATGAGTGCAGGAGATTGATAAAGGCAGTTGTTAATACTGTCTCTTAAAAATAGGAAGAAAATTTTTACAACCTAAAACCTGGGCAAAATTCTTGAAAATATCACTGAATGACATTTGCAAGGCCTTTAGAGAAGGAAGAGGTGATTTTTTTTTTAATTTTAATTTTTTAAAAAGATTTTATTTGAGGGACAGCATGAGAGAGAATGAGCAGGGAGAGTGGTAGAGGGAAAGGGAGAAACAGATGCGCTGCTGAGCAGGGAGCCCAATGCGTGGCCCTTTCCCAGGGCTTTGGGATCATGACCTGAGTAGAAGGGAGCCGCTTAACTGACTGAGCCACCCAGATGCTCCAGAAAAGGTAATTATTAGAAATAAGCATATAGAATTAAAAAAGTCAGATAAGAGTTAGAGAGAATTTGGAGAATAACCCTGATTCACTGTTAGTAAGAATGTAAGGTGGTACAGCCCATTTGGAAGTCTGGCAATTCCTGAAATGATTAAACATGGAGTTACCATGTGACTCAGCAAATGGTTGGTTATATGTCCAAGAGAAATGAAAACACATGTTCCCAAGAAAACATGTACCCAAATGTTCCAGCAGCATCATTCATAATAGCCAAAAGGCGGAAACAACCCAAATGGCCATCAGTGGACAAATGGGTAAACCAAATGTGGTATGTGCATTGAATGAAATATTGTTCAACCCTAAAAAGGAATGAAGTACTGATACATGATGCATCGTGGAATAAGCTTGAAAACATTATATTAACTGAAAGAAACCAATAACCAAAGACCACATAATACTATGATTCCATTCATAGGGAAGCCCAGAATAGGTGAATTCATGTAGACAAAGTAGATTGGTATACACTTTATTTTAATTTTTAAAATTTGAGTATGGTTGGTATAATGTTACATTAGTTTCAGGTAAAAAACATAGATTTCAGTATCTTTGTAAGTTATGCTCTGTTCCCCACATGTGTAGCTACCATCTGTCGCCATACAATGCTATTAGAATATCATTGACTCTCTTCCCTCTGCTGTGCCTTTTATTCCCTGAATTGCACGCTCCGAGTGAGTTAATTGTATGTTATGTGAATTGTATCTCAATAAAGCTGTTAAGAAGTGAAATGCTAATACATGTTACAACATGGATTAATCCTTGAAAATATTGGGCTGAGTGAAAGAAGTTAGCTCTATAGATGGGCTCCCAATCAGGGATTTATTTTTCTTCCAGACAGATGCAGGCTACCAGTCACAAATCATTTTTCCTCTAAGCAAAGTTGTCTTGTGAAATATGCCACATGCTAGCTTTACTTGGGCTCCCAAGGGAACGGAGCTGGAAAGTTAACTTAAGTTCAGGTTATCATGTAGAAGGTGAAGAGGGTAGCTCTTGGCCCTGAGACATATACTGAACTCCTTACACTAATTTATTACCCATCAGATTCTATTCATCTTGGCTTATGTGATTTCCATCTTATTCTTGGAAAAATCAGTACAATTAATTTTTTTTTACATATAACATTTAAAACGTTATCTTATTGTATTCCCTTCTCTAGACTAAGTAAAATCCCTTAAATGTAGCCATTTCTATACGAGGTAACTTCTTCATATTTTTAATATAAACCCCTTTTTCTTTAGCAATCTATGCAACCACACTATTCTGTAGAAATTCAGCATAACAGCATGTAACTTGGACCAAAGCTAAGCATGGAGAATTAGTTCACTGTATTAAATATCAGAAACCCAAGAATGAGTGCAATTTATACCAAAAAAATTGCATTCTTGTTGTTGTTTTTCCTATGCATTAATTCTACCCATCATCTTTTTTCAGTTAACTAAAAAAACCAGTTGTGAGGATACATGCTGGTCAATGATAAGGAGTGAACATGGCAGGAAACTTTAGGCATTGCCAGAGCATAGATTTTTCTGTCAGTATCTGAGCTCCTTCTGTGCAACTAGAAGGATTGGGGGTAGATATATCTGAGTAAATATATCTTGGGACACACAGTTTCTAAAAAATAACAGGATTTGGAAATGATGACCACAGCTGACATCCCCAAGATAGCTTGCCTGCTCTTTGCGGAAATGCTTGTTGTACACGTATCGGTCTTTTTACACTCTCACATGGAGTCCTGTTCTAAAGGTATGATGTACACGTATCGGTCTTTTTACACTCTCACATGGAGTCTTGTTCTAAAGGTATTTTCCATGGGTGGATTACTTCTGTGAAATGAAACAAAGGAAGAGACAGTATATGAAGTAGCTAAAACCAGGTATTCCGTTAATGTCAAACTAATGGCCAGTTAGTTATGTATTTGCAAGTTAGCACTTTTTGGGGAGGGGCGTGCCAATCTAAAGGCTTTTTAATTGATATTTGTTGTTTTTTAAGGGCCACTAGCAACTCAAGTTTACCTTGTAGAACATAGTAAAATGATAAATTATGCTTATTATGGTTATTATTTTGATTCACTTTTTTTGTTTTGTTTTGCAAAATAAGTTCACTGATGTTCAAAGAAAGCAATGATTTTCAAATTATTTTAGCCAAATGTGTTCCTTTGGCTCTGCTGTTGGAGCATGTGACTCTGGATCTCAGGGTTGTGAGTTAGAGCCTTGCTTTGGCTGTAGATATTACTTAAAAATAAAACCTTTAATAAAAAAATTGAATTTCAGAAAAATCTAACATGGAAGCTAGTATGTGAAACAAATTACAGTGGAGTTGCTTAGTTTGAAATGAGGAAAGGATAATAGAGTCTGGTATCTGCAGCAAATTGCTAGCAATCTTCTGGAAATCCCAAAGGTGGTAGAAAATGGAGTTGGAAAATCTCCTGTATAATACAAAGGATATTAGTTGGAGTTCTAGACTCATCTTCAAGTAATTACTTAGGCAATTCCAGACAAGTCACTTTATCCCTCTGGGTTATTGTTTTCCCTGTGTGTAAAATGAGGTATGGAATAAAATCTTTTTTTTTTTTTTTTAAAGATTTTATTTATTTGACAGAGAGAGAAATCACAAGTAGGCAGAGAGGCAGGCAGAAAGAGAGAGAGGGGTGGAAGCAGGCTCCCTTGCGTAGCAGAGAGCCCAATGCGGGGCTCGATCCCAGGACCCTGGGATCATGACCTGAGCCGAAGGCAGAGGCTTTAACTCACTGAGCCACCCAGGCGCCCCATGGAATAAAATCTTTTTTAAGGTTTTTTTTTTTTTTTTTTTTTTTTACAATTCTGATTCTTTGGGTTGTGGACTAAGGTCCCTTAATAAAGATAGGTACACAAAATATTAGGTTGAAACTAGAAATTGGCAAAAGGCTCATAGCTATGGCAAAATTAAATTTTAATTTATTGGTCAATATACAAAGATCTAGGTAATGATGTTTTAAATTCAGTTTTTAAGAGTAACAGAGTAAAACTCTGTTAAATATAACCAGGTTACCAGCTTTGATATTTAAGAACTCGATTTTAATCTGCTTCTGCTTATGGGAGTTCATTGACAGCATATATCTGGGGTTTGATATTTTAACCTTTTATAATCATTTTGTTTTAAATTTTATGTCATAGGCTATAAACAGAGAAAGTTACATTTTTTATTATTTTTGAATGACTTTTCATTTAGGCTGGCAACATTTTGAGGATATGAAGTACCCTCAGAGTTCCTGTGACAAGTGCAGGCACTGTCAGAGTGCAGGAGAGACACTTTCTTGGGTGTACCTTTCCATTGTGTGCTTTATTGACGTTGTACAGTGAAATTGTGTGGCAGCACTCCAAAGCAAGGAGCAAATGCATGTGCTGTGAATCTGAGCAGTCGCCGAGAGACCTGGTCCACAGGTGTTCTCCCACATTATTGCTATACACATGCCGTACAATTCAGGTCAGGAACACGGAGAGATGAGGATGTTTTCTCTACTTACTACATCAAAATGGGCAATGTTGTTTTTAAAAACACCTAAAAAAACCCCTGTATTCAGGGGCAGCTACTTCACCAGGGCAGATAATCTCATGTGATTGTATATCCTGCTGGTGGGCGTGGAGGTCTAATGCCAATACTGGGTAAGATGTGGCTGTTTGCTACACCCATCTTAAAGCCTGCCATGACAATAGGAATGATAAAACCCAGTGTATTAGAGTCACATGACTTGAATAGTAGAGTCAGAAAGGAATTTCTCTTTTTAATTTCATTGTTCCTCTATGGCTCTTTTCTTGATCCTGAAAATGGATGCAATTCAATGAATTTTCTGGACAATCTTAAGTATTCAAAGAGTCTAAATCCAAGAAGCAAAATGTCCAGTCCCATGTAGGAGCCATTGGTTTCATTAAAAGCCACAACTTGACTTAAAGTTCAAGCTTCTTGGGGCGCCTGGGTGGCTCAGTGGGTTAAGCCTCTGCCTTTGGCTCAGGTCATGATCTCCAGGTCCTGGGATCAAGCCCCGCATTGGGCTCTCTGCTTGGCGGGGAGCCTGCTTCTTCCTCTCTCTCTCTCTCTCTCTCTCTGCCTACCTCTCTGCCTACTTGTGATCTCTGTCAAATAAATAAAGTCTTTAAAAAAAAAAAAACTTTAAAGTTGAAGCTTCTTCATGTCTTGAAAATTTGTGCCACTAGATTGGTATTAGTAGCTAAGTGATAAGTTCTTGCTCTCATGCCTGCCTAGCTTTTAATTCCTCCTCTCCTTGCTAACTTGTTTCTGATCTTTCTCATGCTGGTGGGTAGAGGAGGTAAGAGAAGGACAGGGGGTATTTTGCTTGACTGGTACTGAGGAGGTAGGTGATACACTCTGTAGATGGCAGACCTTAAAGCTGATTCTTGCATGGGTTTTTCAGAGATGATCCCATGTTGTAATTCCTGCAATTTCTCTGACATGGGCAAATGCATTTTTATTTAGCCTAGTTGCTCATTTCTTCAATTGCCTCTATGAATGAAAGCCCTTGCTTATATCTGTTGATGCTTGTTCATTGTCCTGCAGGCTCTCTTAGTATTTAAAATTCCCCATATGATTCTTTCTCCTATATGAGACTCACATTTGGTCCAAGAGAAAGAGTCATAAATTCTTTGTACTGATAAATTCTCAGGAAATGGTTATTTTCCTGCAGAGGCTACTTCAGTCAGCTTCTTGCCCCTAAGTGCCTAACAGCTGAGGGCATTGCCTCCTTTAAAGCTACTGTCTGTTGGCTTGAGGTGAAGGGTTGACAGTTCTCTGAAAATCTTTCTTTAAAAAATCCATCTCTGGATTACTGTGATGCTGGCAATGATCTATCTCTTGACCTGTGCTGTTGGGTGTTACATGGATGCTTAATGCAAATTCATTTTGCATTTCATTTACATTTTGTAACTTTTCTGTGTGTTAGAGTCCAGGAATACTAATTAAGAAAAAAAATAGTCCAAATAATATCATCCAGGTGGTGAAAATCTACAATAAACCTCCTCCTTCTTAATGTCCAACTCCTAATCTTCATGTCCTATCAATGCAGGGTCTTCTTTCTGGTTCTTAGATTCTTTGAACAGTTTTCGACCTATTCTAGTTCCTCATTTTAGGAAGTGTTCCAACTGAAATTTTTATTTTAGCACCTGTACATTTATTTTAACTACAACCTCAAGAATACTGATAATAAATACTGTGTTCAGCCTTCTACCTATATCAAGAAATCTTCCTACAAATTCAAAAAAGGTTAAGAATTGTTACCATTATTTTACACATGAAGACATTAAGGTTCTAGGGGTCAAGTAACTTGCCCAGAGTTGCAGGACAAGTAAATGACTGCACCAAGATTTGGACCAAATGTTTTCTTCTTTCAATTGCCATCTTTTTCCTCTGAGACTATTTTCAGTCTCAGAATAAGGGTGGTCACATGTGTGACTTGAAGAAGACTGCAGAACACACAGCGAGGATGGAACTGCTCACATGTCAGGTTTCCCCGCATCTCCCATTTGCTGAGGTCAGAGTGCAGCATTTATTCACTTCAGGTCTGATGAACAAAGCCTGCTTGACATCAGAGGAAGTTTCTGGGAAGTTTATGGCTCATGTGATGGACACAACTGTGCCTGTCTCAAACTAAACAAAGCAAAAGAATGAAGAAGGAGAACAGGTTGGCTTCAGAAGGTTAATTCAGCCACTGTTGTTGGTTGTCACAGTTTTATCCTCAGAATAAATTATCACTGGTCTCAGGACCAAGATAATCTACATGTGTACTTTAGAAGGGTAAATAATTGAGCTCTCTGTCATGGAGGTGGGCAGTAATTGCCCATTAGGGCAATTTTGGTAAATAGGGCTTGTCCTTCAGATGAGCCTGGGTGGCTCCATTGGTTAAGTATCTGCCTGTGGTTCAGATTGTGATCCCTGGGTCCTGGGATCAAGTCCTTGCTCAGCAGGGAGACTCCTTCTTTGTCTCTCTCTTCCTGCTGCTCCCCAGCTCGTGCTCTCTTTGTCCAATAAATTAAGAAAATCTAAGAAAAAAAATTTCATTGTTTACATGATGTTTCATCATGTGGTTAAATGACAATTTACTTAAACATCCCCTCATTATTGCATCATTGTTCCCACCCCCCCCCCCATGTTAGGCTGCAATAAATATATTTTTGTTTAAAATTTTTTTTTGATATTTTGGCATTTTTCTTAGACAAAATTTACAGTGATAGAATTTCTGGACAGAGGACAAATATACTTCTTAAAATTTTATTTAAAATCAACTAATTAACATATAGTGTATTATTAGTTTCAGAGATAGAATTCATTGATTCATCGTTTGCATATAACACTCAGTGCTCATTACAAGTGACCTCCTTAATGCCCATCACCCAGTTACCCCAACCTCTCACCCTCCTCCCCTCCAGTAACCCTGTTTGTTTCCTGTAGTTAAGAGTCTCTCAGGTTTGTCTCCCTCTGATTTTATCTTAAGGCAAATACATTTTTATTTACTTATTATTTTTAAAGATTTTATTTATTCAAGAGAGACAGAGAGAGGTAGAGGGAGCAGCAGGCTCCCCACTGGGCAGGGAGCCCACTCTGGGACTCTATCCCAGGACCTTAGGATCATGACCTGAGCAAAAGGCAGACGCTTAATCCACGGAGCCACCCAGGCTCCCAGGGCAAATACATTTTTAAATTTTAAATGTTGTTTCTCAAGAAATGGAAAAAAAATAGATTGTAACATATAGATATGCATCCCAAATAATCATTTTCTTGAGAACAAGTAGTTAGAATATGAACTATACTTATCATTATTGCTATAGAACTATAGTATTTCTATACTAGTCTATTTTACTATAGAACTATGTTTGTTCCCTTCTTATATTTTCTTTTTAAAATAAGGAGATTCAAAGTTAATGGAACAGTGTGAAACAACATTACTTATTTTAGAGTGCCTATTTTGAAGGAACTCAAATTATTTTATTGCATTAATTCACACAGTTCTTCAAGGCAAGTGACAAGGTTATTATATCATAATTGAAAAAATAGAGCTGATACTTTTTTTTTCAAATTCACTCAGTCAGGGTTTGGCAGGGCCCCAGATAATCTTTGTCTTTTTAATTTTTATTTTATTTTTAAAACTTTCACCTGCTGTGTATGTGTGACCTTTGAATAATTTCTACCACTAAACTATTGATATAGCAAAGAGAAAAATTGTGAATGCCACAAATACTTACCCTCTTTAATAGAATTTCAGCAAAGAGGAGAACAACTGAAAGGGCAGGGTATAAAAATGAAATTCTCTCATTTTAAAGTGTTCTAAAGAATTTAGGTAAGGAAGAGATTGATGATGCTGGTTTTCCTCCTTGGGTACATGTAAGCATATTTAAAATGGACTTTATTCATCAGTGACACAAAACTTTCTACTTATGTTTCTCCTTCCATATTTTTTCCTTGAACTATAAATGGATAAGTATATATTCCTTGACTTACAATGGGGTTACATCCCAATAAGCACATTGTAGGTTGAAATAATAGAAGTCAAAAGTGCATTTAATACTCTCAACCCACCAAGCACCATAGCTTATCCTGGCCTACCTTAAAAGTGCTCACAACACTTATATTGGCCTACAGTTGGGCAAAATCACCTAACACAAAGCCTATTTATAAAAAAGTGTTGAATATCTTATTAATTTATTGAATGTTGCATTAAAAGTGAAAACTAGAATGGTGGTATGGGCCCAGAATGGTTCTTCATTGTATTGGTTTTTTACCCTTGGGATTGTGTGGCTGACTGGGAGCTGTGGGAAAGTGGGAGGGAGAATATCATGCCATATATTGGTAGCTCCAGGGGGAAAAACCAAAATTTGAAGTACTGTTTCCACTGAATGCGTATTGCTTTCACACTGTTGTAAAGTCAAAAATCATAAGTCAAACCATCATAAGTCGGGGACCATCTGTAGGTACATATACACTTACAGGTATGTATAGATTTTTCCAATGAAGTCTTCATTCAACAAACATTTATTTAAAAAAAAAGCTTTTCTTTACTTTTCTTATTGTAGAAGAAAACACACTCTTGTATTATAAAAAGACCACAGAGATATCAAAACTAGTAGTGTCTCCGTCATTGGTTTGTTCTGAGGATTAAATGTGTGGTACTGAGCACAGTACTTCATATCTCACAGGTGAGTAATAAGCCTTAGCTTTGGGAATATTAGTCTTGCATTTTGATGTAGGAGAGACTCAAAGAGGTAGGAAGTCTAGATAGCAGGAAAGAAAGTGTGTAGCCATGTGGTCAAGATTAGGTACCTGGAGGAATGGTTGAAGTATTGGCAGAGAAGTATGGTTGGGGATCTATAATTATGAATGGAGAAAAGATGAATGAGAGTGGTCTTTCAAAGTATTCAAAGTCTATTCATAGAACTGGATAACAGAAAACTACCTTTTTTCCTATTTCCTTTTTTGATTTTTCCATTTTCCTTCTTGAAATGCAAGATAGTTAACAACAAAGAAGGCAAGAGAAAGAAATAAAAGGCATAAAGACTAGAAAGGAAGACACTATCATTTTTCACAGATGACGCCTGTATACATAGAGAATTCAAAACAACCTGCAGATAATTATTAGAATTAATAACCAAATTTAAAAAAAACATTTAAACAGGGTTATCATGTTTCTAAATACCAGGAGCAATTTGAGCAAAAAACAATGCCATTTGTGAAAACAAAGAAACAAAAATATGTAGGAGTAAATTTAATGGGAGAGATGTAGATGCTTTTCATAGACAACTCTAAAACATTTCTAGAGAAAATTTAAAAATATCTAAGTAGAAGAAGTGTTATGATATGTTCATGGTTTGGAAGACTATTGTCATCATGTTGCTTCTACCCCAGTGAATCCTTACAGTCAGTGCAATCTTTTTTTTTTTTTTAAGACATTATTTATTTGAAAGAAAGAGAGCATTATGGGGGGAGGAACAGAGGAAGAGAGACAAGAAGACTCTGCATTGAACACAGAACCAGATGGGGGTTTCGGTCACACAGCCCTGAGATCATAACCTAGCCAAAATCAAGAGTCTACCACTTGACTGAACCACTCAGGCATCCCAAATCAGTGCAACCTTAATCAGAATTCCCACAAAGTCGTATGTATGTTTGTATGTGTAAATTGACAAGATGATTTTTAAAATTTATGCAGAAAAATAAGACAGTCTTAAAGAACAACAATGTTAGGAGACATTACTAGATACAAATGCTGATTTTAATTTCAAATAAATTAATATGGTGCATTGCTTATGCAAGGCTGGGCAAATAGACCAATGGAAAAAAATTCTACCCACTAATCCTCCTATAACTTATGGCAAATGTGATACTGCAGAGCAGTGGGACTATGACAATCTTTTAAATAAATTGTTCTGAATTAGAGAATCATATGGGGAAAATAAAACTTAAACCCTATTTCAGGTGCTATGCAAAGTCAATTCTAGGTAAAATCTATTCCTAAGTGTAAATGATAAAACACTAAATCTTCTAGAGATAACATTAGAGATTATCTTCAGGACCTTGGGGTAGAGAGTGATTTCTGGAAAAGGGACACAAAAAGTTCTTGTTATAAAGGAAAATATTATTAATAAATTGTTCAACATTAAAATTAAGGTCTTCATTTCATCATAAGATATAACTTCAGTCAAGTGGGAAAAGATATCAATGCATGGAACTGATAAAGGGCATGTTACCAGAGCATTAAGAATAACTACAAATTAGTATGTTAAAGACAGATAATTGAATATTAAAAAAGGGCAATGGGCTTGAACAAGCCCTTTAAAAAATAGGATCTCCAATCAGATGGTAAATATAAAAAGGTATATATATGTATATATCTTTATATATATATATATGAGAGAGCATTATATATATATATATATATGTATGTATTTATTTTACCAAATACGTATACAAGAATGTTCATAGCAGTTTTATTTATAAAATCCAACAACTGAATATTATTTAAATATCCATTATCATGAGAAAGGATAAACTGTGTTATAGTCACACATTCACACAGTGTAATACTATAAAAAATGAAAAATAATGGACCACAGTTACATGCAATAACATAGATGACACTTAGAAACCTGATAACAGAGAAAGCAGAGAATAATAGTCTGTAAGACTCACTTTATATAACATGAGGACCAGGCAAGGGTAGTGATGATAGAAATTGATGATAAAAGTGTTTATCCTGGGGGAGAAAGTGGTTTTGGTGCTGGTGGTTTCTTGAGTGCTGGTATTACTTTATTTTTATGTGGGTGGTAGTCACATGGGCAAGGTCATTTTGTGACAATTCACTGGGTTATAAATTATGATTTGTGTATTTTTCTGTATGTATGTTTTACTTCAGTAGTTTTCTAAAAAGCCAATTGCATTCCTAAATAACATCAGATGTGTAATCTAGAAATAAATCCAACAAAACATGCAAGTTCTTCAGGAAAAAAAAATATATTTTTAAAGATTTTATTTATTTATTTGAGAGAGAGAGACAGTGAGAGAGAGCATGAGCGAGGAGAAGGTCAGAAGGAGAAGCAGACTCCCCATGGAGCTGGGAGCCCGATGCGGGACTCGATCCTGGGACTCCGGGATCATGACCTGAGCCGAAGGCAGTCGTCCAACCAAGTGAGCCACCCAGGCGTCCCCAGGAAAAAATATTTTTATTTGAAGATCTTGAAATTATTCAAATGTACAGACTTACCATGTTTAGAGATAGCAAGATTCAATATTGTAAAAATGCCAGGTTCACATTTATAGTTATCTATAAATTTAATGCAAGTTAAATAGAAGACCCAAAGGGTTTTGAAAATGATTCTAAAGTTCATGTGTAAGAACAAAGGGCTAATAATAGAGCACTAATGAAGGGAAAAAAATGGCAATGTGTGGATTTACTCTATGAGAATTCAAGAGATTATGAGTGGGGAGAAACAATTTCTCACAATTATGAAGCTATAGGGATTATGACCATGTGATAATTGTCATAGAAACAGAATAGAGGGACGCCTGGGTGGCTCAGTTGGTTAAGCAGCTGCCTTCGGCTCAGGTCATGATCCCAGCGTCCTGGGATCGAGTCCCATATCCGGCTCCTTGCTCCGCAGGGAGCCTGCTTCTCCGTCTGACTCTGCCTTCCACTCTGTCTGCCTGTGCTCGCTCTCGCTCACTCTCTCTGACAAATAAATAAAATCTTTAAAAAAAAAAAAAAAAAGAAAGAAACAGAATAGAGAACTCAGACATTGAAAGACACTGATACTTCTGTGTATCCTTCATATATCCTTCGTGGTATTGCGGATCAGTGGGGAAAAGTTGGACTTTTCTGCAAACTGGGAGACACTAAATGTTTAATGATGGAAAAAAACCAATATTGGATCCCTACATCATCTCATACACAAACAATATCTAGAGGACAGAAGAATTAAACATGAAAAGCCAAGTTCCTACATTTAACACAATTTTTACGCATGTGATGTATTTCATAGCAAAAATATGAAAGAGAAATAAAAATAGTCTTTATTATTAAATTATTATAGTGTTATGAATTATTAAAGGAAAGAAAGAATAATAACCGTAACATTATTTCACTTCACTGATAAGGAGAAGAAATTTGAACTTGGCAGATTGGTATCTTGACAAATCTTTGAAATTTCCAGAGGGAAAGTTTCATTTTCATAAAAAGATTTTCCCTAACTCTTAAGAGACCAAAGATGCCATTGCACAGTGAAAAAAAAAAATCCCCAGAGAGGAAAATTCACAAGAAAGGAGACTAGTGGTTGAGTATACCTTTCCAAAATACATTGAGAAAACTTTTAGAGCCAGTGGTCAAAGGTTACAAAAAAGGGCAGTGCATTTTTTTGTACCTTGAGTTCATATAAAAATATGCTTTGCAGATCATTAGTCTGTCCATGCAAGCCAAGTATTTGCCATTTTAAACAGAGACAGTAAATCTCATTTGGTGAAAAACCCCGAGTTATTATCATAGAAAATTGTTTATGAAAGGAAGTTCAGGAGAAAGGACGTGATCATTTAAATAAAGAAAAGCTTTGTCTGCAAAGGGTGCTGCAGTGATGGTATTCTCCTATTTTTGGTGAGAGAAATTTGAAAGAAGACACCATTATGTAAAGGGAAACAAAGGTGATGTTGTAGAAAATGAGCATTCTGGAAATAGAAATGTTGATTTCCGTATGTACGTCCCACCCCATTTGCGGTGATTCTTGACTTAAAAGCCCAACCTGATTAAATAATTTGTTTTGACAAAGTTAAATTTTTTCAATAATTAAAATAATGATGATCCTAATCAATGGGGAACTTTATTAGAATTTATTTTTCTAGAGCTTTCCCTGGAAACTTTAACCTGACAGAGTTATTATGAATATTAATTTTTACTCTTTCTAATGGGTAGTTTTCTTATCTTTGCCTCAGGACAGTTGTTATTATTATTATTATTATTATTATTTACTATTTGATTTATTTATTTTTTTTACCAGTGTGCCTGTGAGCTGCATTTGGAATACTAATATTTGATAGTGGGTGAAGATAAGGCCAGACAGGTATAGATACTTGTTGAGAAATGAAATTGGAAATATCCTGAAAACATGAAAGAAGCTGGTGCCTTTGAAAGAGAATATGACCGTGGGGATGAGCAGAAATGGCTTGAAGCAGGGGTCATGGCAGGAGGTTCTCTGTTTTGGTTGAGATCAGTTTGGAGAGTTTGGCTTTAATCATTTTACATGTTGAAAAGCCACAGGAAACCTTCTGATAAGGCAAAAAATGTGCAAGAAGGTTATTTTTGCAATAGTGAAGCCAGGTGTTTTGTTTGTTTGTTTGTTTATATGTAAAATTTGCTTAGAATTGATTTCACTCTAGGGAACCCTAACAGAAGTTCTCTACCATTGACTGTATGGCTAGCTGGCTGTTAAATCCTTTAGCTCATTCATTCAGGGAGAGGGAGAGGATATTCAGTAAGGGCTGTGTACCTGTATGTATGTGTGTGTGTGTCTGTGTCCCTGTGTATGTGTGTGTGTGTTTGTGTCTGTGTCCCTGTGTACGGGTGTGTATCTGAGTCCCTGTGTACGTGTGTGTGTGTGTGTGTGTGTGTGTGTGTGTGTATCTGTGTTCCTGTGTCCCTGGGAAAAAGCCTGGCAATAGAGCAAGCAACAAGACAAATATGTAGTCCCTACCCTTATGTGGCTTAGTTTATGACCTTGTGTGGTAGAAAGATATTAAACAGCTACTCAGGAAACATAAAGAGTATGCTAAGATGATAAAAGAGGGCATCTAGTCAACTCTGGGGATGACATTTTGCTGAGGTTAAGAATGCAGTAGTTGCCCAAGAAATAACTTCTTGATTGAATTAATGCCAATAGCATTATTGCAGGCCTAAGGCTTTTGAAAATTTTTTCATTTGTGAAGTTTTGCTTGTCAAATTTAATCATTTCCTGGCTCTCCAAAAAACCAGCCTAAGACAGAATAGGCATCTGCCTCTAACAAAAACTCAAGAAAGCTTGAAAAGCCCAAATCCAAGGAAAATATAACTAAAGGAAATAAAAAGGGTGGGGTCAAATGTGATAACTTGCTTTTCAACTGCAACTGTATTTTTATCTTACTACCAGTATTTTGGTCTCAAGATGCATACTGATGTGGTTCTATAGATAATTGGATATTTTAGGAATAATTTTGTGAACCTTGTTTCCCCTATATAAATCAACTGGTTAGTATTTAAACATATTTGGAATGAAAAAGCTGACCTGGAATTTTGGATTTGCAGCCTGGTGTGTGAATTTGGTTCAGTCTCATCTCACCGAGGCTTACTTTTCTCATCTGAAAAATAGGGATTTAAAAAATTATTGCTGTCAGAATTAAATGACATATGGGAATTGCCTATTACAGTGCCTGGGGTGTGATAGTTTCTCAGCAAGTGTGACGCTTCCCACTTGTTTCAACAGCAATACATGTAGAGTGTTTAGCCCATAAATATATAATAAATGTCAGGTTTTTTTTTTTTTTTCCTGAATTCTGTTAGTAAAGAATAGATATAATTTGAGAAATTCTTTTGGTAATTTCAGAGAAGAAGATAATTACAGAATGGGACAGGAAAGAGAAAGAATCAAGACTGCCATCCCAAGGGAAAATATTTTAGGTAGCAGTAAGACTTTGTGTTTGGCATGATCACTAGGTACCCAGTTTTTATTATTATGTTCAGTTAGCCACTGTAGCTACCCAGTTTATAAAAATAGTTCACCATTTCATAGAAGTTGTTGGATAATTTACAGATCAAGTATGTGACATATGTATATGTAACAAATGGTATACTATCTGCTGGGTCTGGTAGTTGACACATATTGTATATATGTGGTTTATGGATTGTAGCTGTTAAGTATTGTATCTTTATCCTGCATTAGAAAGTGTAACATATGCATTAGAAAGTGCAACATATGGTTTTGGAACTGAAAGAGGTGGTACTTAAGAGAACATCAAATTGATAATTACTCAAGTAACGATAGTCTAAATATGGTAATTCCTTGTATTCTCTAATTTTTATACTTTGCAATGAACTTTCATATAATTAATTTTTTGATCCTCATAGTAATCCATTAAGGTATCATACAGATTTCTTCCCTTTCTTCCCTTCCCACCTCTTCTCTTTTTCTTTTTTCTTTTTATAAGAAAACAGAGCCTTAGGGAAAAATAAAGGACTTGCTCAAGGGTACATGGACAGGAATTAAAAGAACTGGGAAACTGAACACAAGGTTGTATAGCCCAAGGTCAGTTTGTCCCCTGCTTGCTGTGTCTAAGGGAAATCAGTCATGTGCACCCATTCCCCATATATCATCTTCATCAAAGAAGGCTGTGTCTAAAACTAGTCTCCTTCCACCTTTAAAACAACTTTACTGTTGCCTTTGGAACAGTCTTTGGATGGAAAGCACTGAGGATGAAGGCACTTTGGCCATAATGCCCTATAGTTTAATCAGTAGCCTGCAACAGCAGCCTAGAAAGCCCTACTCACAAGAGCTTTGATTCTTTCAGTTTCTGTAGTCTTGGGCCAGACTTGCAAGAAGTACAGTGAGGGCAGTTTGTTTCTGGGAAGAGGAACTGTGACATAAATACTTCACTTACCAGGCATTTAATGTGTCTTAAAATTGATATCGTTTGTAGTGGTCATCAACAAATAATGTTTTATTCCAGGCATTTGATAATTTGCTCCGTTACTTGTTGCTAATTATGATCTTGTTGGGGGCATGGGGAATTTAAAGTGACCTTGTTTTCTTACACCCTTTAAGAGAGAGTTCTGTATCTGGAGTCATCTTAAAGAAAACAAAAGAAAAAAGAGTATGGAGCACAGCCCATCACTGTCATGTAAACTCTGCGCTTGATAGCCCTGATTTTCAAGGTTGCATTTAGAGTAAGTCTTCAGTTTGCCTTTACTGTTTTATACCTGTTCTTTTGCTATTTATTTAGAATGTTGGAGTAGTGATTTGGGTGTGGATTAACCATGCTTAATTGCAGTTTGGTTTTAGCTACAATTTAGAATTCAGCCATTGCCTTTTTCCACCTCATTAACTCATTAATCAAGAGTTGACTGCATAGAATTGTTGGTTGGAAAAGTTAACTGCTTCCAAACCATAGAGATGACTTCTCTCTGTGACTTCAAATACTAGTTTCAAGTATCAAAAAGTGTCCAGGCAAGCCAAGATGTCCTTGAACAATAGAGGTCAGTCCACTGTGGTAGCTCAGTCTTGCGGTTCTCCTGCCTTGACTGGAAGTTATAAAGCTGGAGCCAGAACCAAGACATTATGCCTCCTTCAGAGAAATCCTAAGTATAAGTTAGTCAGAAATTAAATAAATTCCATTTGGCAAGGGCGTGACAGATGTCCTAGAGTCTTGAATGTATTTAAATGCCATAAATGGTGAAATTTGCAGATCATTAGATTTGAGGGAATGATTTAAATAACAAAACCCCAGACTTCAAACTTACTGTTATTTTCTTTTCCCACCTTCAGTTTCCAGCCAGGAAATACTGTCATAGTAAAACAATCTTGTGGTTCAACTCCCTGCTGCAAAAGAAGTATATTTGAGTTATCTTAAACGAATTCCTTCAAATGAGTGTCTGAGTGATGCTTAAAAACCTCTGAGGGAGATTCCATAAACTACTTTGGTAAACTCTAGCGATGTTTGAATGACCTTGCAGTTAAAAGATGGCTCCTGATATTTAAACTGGCCTTCCTTGCTTATGTCAGA
The DNA here is from genome assembly GCF_022355385.1 of Mustela nigripes. Taxonomy (NCBI): domain Eukaryota; kingdom Metazoa; phylum Chordata; class Mammalia; order Carnivora; family Mustelidae; genus Mustela; species Mustela nigripes. Next base: position 62,055,477 of record NC_081562.1, read on the forward strand.
ATATCATCAATGAGTTTGTTTTTGTGGATATTTGAGATGGAAAAGACCTTGAGACAACATGAGAAACACTTGAAACAACATTTTTACATTTACTGAGTTATTTCCTGCAAGAAGTTTTTTATTCTCTTATTCTTTCAAACATGTTATAGGAATAGCTTTTACATTTGTTCATTTAAGATTCTTATTAAATGAATTATATTTGTGATGTATAATCTTTATTTATGGTAGTATGTTGGTATAGATGGGTCTGAGGGAACTTTCTAATTCTGAGTTTTGTGATTTTTTTTTCTTTTCTTTAGTTATGATTGTGAATGATGAGGTTATTCAGAAAAGCCCATTTTACCCTAAATGTTCTAGTTCTGTTTCTTGGACTATAAATAGGGCAGATAAGATTTGGGCAAGTTTGTGAACTTTCCATCGACTTTATTAGAACAGTGTTTTCCACTGGTTATTCCTGTGGGGCAAGGTCACATCTGATATGAGATTGGCTCAGCATAAATACTGTGTATACAGAGTAAACACGAAAATGAAAGCCAGAACATGAGAAATGACAGAAATTTGTAAGCTTAAAATAGTATTTTTGGATTCATACCATGGTTGCCTGTCTACTTTGTATATATATGTTCCTTGGATGAACTTGTCCATTCTTGAGGTTTTATGTATCATTTGTATGTTATGGATCTTCATATTTTTTTGTTCTTGCCTAAACTACTCTTCAGAGAATGTCTCTGGATTTTTATGAGCACCCTGTACTCTACACATACAAAATTGAACCCTTCACTTGAACCTGCCCTTTCCCATCTTAGTGAATTTTGTCATCATTCATTCAGTTGCTCAAGCAACAAATGACCTTTGTTTATTTCATATACTTTGCCAATTAGGACTAGGTTTTACTCTAAGTCACAGAAAATACCAACTAATAGTACCTTAAATGGTACAGAGTTTTATTTTAGCTGCCCATAAAAACCCAAGTTGGTTCTTGCAGATGAATATGGTGCTCTATAACACAAAGGACAAAGGTTCCTTATATCATACTGCCTTGTTATGGTTGGTGACATCTAAATTCCAGGCAGCAGGTTGGAGAGAAAGAGAAAAAAAGAGAGCAAAGAGCACACATGCTCTAGTCTCATCAAAAAGACTTCCAGAAGCTGCTACCTAAACACTTAGGTTTATTGTCCCATTGGTCAGAATTTAGTCATGTACCTAGTTGAAAAAGGAAAGTGGAAGTAGCATTCTCTATTCTGGGAAGCCTTGTGTCAAGCCCCAAACTGAAGACTCTAACACCATTAAAAAAGAGGAAAATGAATATTGGCAGACAAAATTTTGGACTCCCAAATATCTTTAAACATACTGCTGTTCATACATAGGACACCATCTGCTCCTCCATAAGGAAGATAATTCCCAAATTCCATTAAGTTACTCATCCAGCTCAAAGTCCTTGATCTCTGGGTATGTTTGGGTCAGATAGACAGAGCTTCTTGTGGTTTGGTAACCCATAAACTAAAAGGCACTCTGTCCTATAAGCTCTCATAATCTTATGGTAGAGAACAAGTAGAATAATTGCTATAAAAAGAGAAGAGGGAACTGAGAAAAGTGTAGAAGTCATTATCCATAGCAGTTATCAAATTGTGCTAGACAGGAACTATGAAGTCTTTCTTTTCTGGTGTTAGAAAAGCTCCTTCATTAGGCTTTCTGGTAGCTCTTGGATTTGCTATCTGAGAGGAATTCCATAGTGCATGTTCCCTGTTGACTACTCACTTTGTCTTTTGGGAGCTCCCCACCACCCAACTTCATACTCCATGGCTGCGTTATAGTGCACACTTCTTGAGGATGCAAAGTTTTCATTGTTTCTTTCCTTTTGGTGTAGATTAGGGGGCCCAGGATGGCTTTGTGGGCAAGGTAGAGTAGGGGAAAGTTGCAGTAGAGTGAATTTTTTTAGAAAAAGCTGTAAAAGTGAGAGAAAGCCAGTGACAGTACTCTTGGGGACATCAACACTTAAGAACATTAAGAACATTAAGAATTAGATTAGCTACCAGGGGCACCTGGGTGGCTCAGCGTGTTAAGCCTCTGCCTTCAGCTTAGGTCATGATCTCAGATCCTGGGATTGAGCCCCTGTATTGGGCTATCTGCTCAGCAGGGAGCCTGCTTCCCCGCGTCTCTCTGCCTGCCTCTGTACCTACTTGTGATCTCTCTCTGTCAAACAAATAAAATCTTAAAAAGAATAGGGCACGTATTGCATGGAGCACTGGGTGTGGTACATCAACAATGAATTTCAAAACACTGAAAAGAAAAAAAATGAAAAAAAAAAAAGAATTAGATGTAGAAAAGAAAGGGAAAAAATGATTAGGACTAGAAGGAGAACCATGAAGCTATGAAAATGTGATGTCTTACAGGAAGACAGTATTTTAAAAAAGAGGATGTACTTCAAAATACGTATGTTTTACGGTGGTCAATAAATACATGCAAATTGAAATGACCTTAAGGTTTGATAATGAGGAGTCATTGAGACCTTGCAATGCAAGAGTGTTTTCACTGGAGAGCTCATAGTGTAGGAGTTTAAGGAGGAAACAGAGATAGCAAGTTGGAACTTGTTTATAAAGACAATGGGGGAAAGTCAGGAAGTTGAGATTCACTCAAATTCTCATGTTTTTTAGGAAGGTAGAATTTCACCTTGTAACACAATAAAGAAGACATGATGTATATTCTACTCTGTTCCATCTCTTGGCTGTGGATGAATAGATGTGCTTTATTATGGCAGGTGGCACTGAGAAGTTAGATTTTTTTTTTCCCCTGTAAGTAGTTGGAATTGATTGTTGAAGAGGAGAGCCTTGGCCAAAGCTCAGGTAATTTACAGATTTACAGACTGTGGAGGAAAAAGGAAAGGCCTTAAGAGCCAGAAATATTTATTGAAGAGCATTACTTTGAAACAAGGTCAGTTAAACATGACTATTCATTATGTGTAAGGCATTGTGCCTGACACCGATACAATGAGCATTCCTTGGAAGAAGAAACTATCGTTCATTCAGATTCTACTGGCACATGCAGTCACTTTTAATGAAATGACTCTCATTTAAGTTCCTGATATAACAATTCATGTTGGAAAATTCTCTTAGGATTTGGTACTTGGCAGTAATTGTGTCTTTCATGAGAAACTTCATTTGTTTTTTCTTTTAGATAGTAGTGCTAGATAACATTCTTACGCATCTCTTGGGCACCAGGCCCCATGCCAAACACTTCACCTACATTTTCTCAGGATATTTTCACAATGTTTCTTTGAAGAGAGTATTGTCATAAATCCACTGCTGAGGTTAAGTAATAGACCATTATATTTTCCTCTCTTTTCAGCTGCCAGGAAGCTGAAGGTTTGAAACCAATTCATAGTAACTACACTGACCTTTTTTTTTAGTGTAGGAGATACTTGTTTTGTCTTAGGTTATAATCAGAACTCTTAAACATTCAGATAGGATGGCTCAATTTTAATTTGAGGTTGCTGACCTTAAAAAACAATATATACACACACACTCATATATGTAATTTGTATATGTGTATATAAAACTTTTTCATGTTATTTTCTCTGAATATTTTCATCCTTAAAAATAGTCATAGTCATTATTTTTAGTGATCGAATATATTTTTGAAGGGAAATGGTACAAAAAAGTTCTACATTTAATTGTCTTCATATAGTACCAATCTATTACAATTATGAATTGAGTTCCTAATTTGGATTGTAGACTTTTGATATTTTCACTAAATGATGACACAACCACATAAGACATTTTACATGTATGTTTTTAGGAGAGAACTAGTTAAAAATGGATATTTATAATATCCATGAAGAAACAATTGAGAGAAAAAATGATGCTTCATGTATTGATTTTCCTGGTAGATTTTATTCATTCATTTATTTATTTATTTTTTAAAGATTTTATTTATTTATTTGACAGAGAGAGATCACAAGTAGGCAGAGAGGCAGGCAGAGAGAGAGGAAGGGAAGCAGCCTCCCTGCTGAGCAGAGAGCCCGATGTGGGACTCGATCCCAGGACCCTGAGATCATGACCTGAGCCAAAGGCAGTGGCTTAACCCACTGAGCCACCCAGGCACCCTCCTGGTAGATTTTAATCTGGGGAAAGGTTTCTCTGATTTATAGACTTTGAATGATTTTCTTTGTTGTTAAAATATGGAGTCATGAAATAGCTGTTAAACTATGCATTTAAATTAACACTTTTGTCTTAATTCTTATGTTCTATAGACCTTAAGAATTCTTAGGTTCTGAATTTGCATTCAGAAATATTGATAAAAGATTGCATAACATAACACAGAGATGACTTTCAGGCTGTCTATGTACCTACAACTATTTGGCCAACTGTACTCGGTCAACTTCAATTAATGCGATATACTTTCTAAGAGATTAGGATACTAACCTTAATTTCCTCAAGTTTGTATTTAATTTGGATACATGTAATAAGAATAATCTATAATATAGGACACTTCTCATATTAATTATTAGTCATTATAGGATAACTAAGGATGAATAACACTTTCAAGTTTCAGCATTGTATTACTTATTTTTGAGAAGTTGAAAGTAGAGATAATTGCCTTGAACTTGATGGTTTTCCTAGTTTAAAATAAGCTGGGACAATAAACTGGAAGGCATATGTATTAGATTGGACTGCAAATACTTAACACAACTACATTAGTTAACTACTGGTGTACTAGGACAGAAGACTCATATAGGTCTCCAAATTGTAATTCCAAAACTAAATGACCCATCATTCAGATTGCTCTTCATTAATAAATGTGTAAGCAACTTTTTCATATACTTATTCTTAAATAGCAGTAAAATACATGAACAAAAGCTCATTCCATTAATATTTACTGGATACCCTCTCTATGCAAGGCACAGTGCTAATACTTTGGGAATAAAAAGATTCATCATACTCAAAGAGGTGTCAGTTTAATGGGGAAGATTGGACATGTTCATGTAGTATGGCTCTAATAATAGGAACAGATAAAGGGCTCTGGGACTTAAGAATTTATATATCCACGGAGTGCCTGGCTGGCTTAGTTAGAGGAGCATGTGACTTGATCATGGTTGTAGGTTCAAGTCCCACGCTGGGTGTAGAGATTACTTAAAATCTTAAAAAAAGAGAATTTATATATCCTGAATTCCCTAATATATTTGATATGACCAGGCTAACAGTCATTAACTATAGAGTTTAAAAACAGAAGCAAATACAGAAACCCCACATAGCTCATTTAAAAACGTGTAACTAGTTTATTGAACACTGTGGACTTGGTGGGCTACAAATATAAATTTCACAATGTTTCTTTGAAGAGAGTATTTTATTTTCTCCAATTACTTCTGCTGTGTCATGGTGAACTTGTTCTTTACAATGCTTATCAACACCTAGTACCTATCCTATATTTTCTAGTCACTTTCAGTTATTAAACACTGTGTATGTCAGGGTGAAGCATCAATCTCATATTCAATTCCACAAATATCTCCTCCTTTTCCATCAGTACCAGTGAGGTTTAGGCCCCAAAGACTCCTTACCCCCACCCCCAGTGGGGAATAGAGCTGGGATGGGGAGGGACAAGGTTTGCCTCTAGGTCGCCACATCTCCTTTCCTTTCTTTGGTTTCTCACTGGCCCCTTAGGTATACTGGGTGAGCCAGGAGAAGGTATAGAAGAAATTGCATACTTACATGTGTTGTGTTGGGAGGGTAGCCTGGTCTTGCCGTGGCTCAGTCTGGTTCTTTCCCCTGCAATCACTGCCATTCATGTGGTAGTGTCTGAGAAGATGTTTAAGTACTGTTTTCTTGGGGACGTGTTTGGCTTCAAAAGAAAGCGGTTTCTTTGAGTTCCACCGGGGGCTGTGGTACCTACCTCTTTTCCTAGTGAGAAATCTGGAAGCTTCATGGCTCATGTCTCCACCTCTCTGCTTCATCACATGGACTCCTGGGAACCTCTACGCTGTCCTCTGGGCCTCTTGAAGATGTGAGTCAACTGTGTGTAGGGTTGCTGTCCCTCTTCCTCTCAGACACACTAGGTTCCTTTTTTCTTTGTGGGAACCAGTGCTCTGGCATACCTCCTTTCTTTGGAAATACCTGATTCAGAAGTGGGCCAAAGTGTCTTGTTCATATATGCCCTCAAATATATCATGCTTTCTCAAGTTTTGCTTCAATGGTAAGATTCATGCGGGTCCACAGATTGTATAGCCCCATAAACACCCAGATGGTGACTTCCTTTCCTAGGCAATTGGTTCTCTGGGAATTCCTTTCCACTTGGCTTCAAGGTCCAGAAACCCCATATACCTGGAGAAATTCAGTCCTAATAACCTGGGTCATTTCTTTATTTCATTTCCTTTCTCTTGATTGCCTGTTTATTTGTTTGTATTTTTGTTTGTATTTTGTATCTTATTGCCTGTTTATTAGCTAAAATAGTGGTGGGGGTGAAGCCTGAACCAGCTCAGCTTCTGTTTAACCCACCCTGAGGTTGTGTTTGACTGTATTGTTTTTGACCTGCTTACGATGTTTGACTTAATACATTTGTCCTTAATTTTGGATCCTGGTTGTTAATTCCTTTTTTTTTTTTAAATTTTATTTATTTATTTGATAGAGACACAGTGAGAAAGAGAATATAAGCAGGGGGAGTGGGTAAGGGAGAAGCAGTTTCCCTTCTGAGCAGGGAGCCCGATGTAGGGCTCGATCCCAGGACCCTGGGATCATGACCTGAACCCTGAATGGAAGCAGACACTTAATGACTGAGCCACACGGGTGCCCCGGTTCTTAATTCTAGGGCAAAGGAAAAAAAAAATCTTTGTCAACATCATGTAACATAGACAAGTGAAATGTCACCTATGTTTCCATACCTAACCATGGATATGTCTGTTATTTAAGATTTCTATTTTTATCCTCATCATTTTATATATGCTGCTTATTCAATTTTTATCCTGCTCTTTTCCAGTTAAAATTGTTGTAAAAAATCATTTTCACTTGTTATTGTAACTATTTATAAAAATAGTTTTCAGTTTAGAAAATTACTCCTTTGTGTATTTGACATCGATCATTTACTAAGGAATCATTATTTAATCATTTCACAATTTTAAGTCATTTAGATGGCTTCATTTGATAAAAAAATATCGCAAATAATGTTGAGAAGAACATCTTTGGGCATACATTTTTTTCCCTTCTAGGTTGGATTATTCCATTTGTTTGAGCAGTAAAACCTTTTACGAACAGCAGAAGTTACTGAGCTTGTGCTTTTCAGAACCTCAGAAAACATTTTATATTAAATGTGGGTATAATTTGGTGTAGGTTTTACTTTCTAAATGGTATCATCTCTGACCTCAGAAGACATCTTCCAATTCTTCCTTTGGTTTTAGCTGGTTTCTGTCTCCAGGTTGATTTTCAGCAGAATATTTTTATTTAATATTTTATTTTCATGGTTTGGCAACAAGCTATTTATTTATCTTTGCTCTGGGATTTTGGCAGAAGCTTTCTGTAAATCTCAGAATCATGACAATTAATTTACACTCTCTGCCATGCAAGACCAGGATCACTTCCCCAAATTGGAACAACTTGGTAAATTTTGGGGAGGTCCAAGAAAGTCTTTTCTGGAAATCCTATTAGAAACCCTGATTAGATTTCTTTTAGTAGGTTCTTCTAGAAGCATGAACTTAAACATTTATAATTTTCTGGAATACAATCCTGACTTTCATTTGATAAATTCTTTCCTGACAGGGTCTGAAGTGAGACAAAGTATTGGAAAAAGGTAACGGCAAAGCTTCCTCCTTCTTATTACAGCACAAGTGGGTCAGCAGGTGCATACAGCTTATCTGGGAACTGAAGGAATGAGCTAGATGGACGTTTTTCTAAAGTGTGAACTGCACGGCGATGATTTCTGAAGTACACAGCCATCAGAGCAGCCTTTGTAGTACAGATCTATCTGTCCCTTGCATGCTTGGGAAAAACAGGGAGGATCCTAAACATTGAACATGGCAAACGGTTTCTAAAATATACATCTCTTGCAGCAGGTATCTACTGTTAAAATGGCCTGAAAAACTACTCCATGAAGATCTTTGCTGTTGAATTCTTTTATAGTTCATTTCCTGGGAATTCACACTGACTGGGTGGTACATTACTAATGATAAGGAAATGTAGACACTGGCATTAGTATGCAGCTTAGTATAAATTAAAGTTGCTAGTCAAACAGACCAAATTTATTTATTGATTTTTTAAAGTATTGAAACAAAATTTTCTTTTGAGGCAGGGGGAGAGAGAGAGGAGAGGAGGGGCAGAGGGAGAGGGAGAGCTAGAATCCCAAGCAGGCTCCATGCCCAACATGGAACCTGAGGTGGGGCTTGATCTCATGACCCTGAAATCATCCACGTTGAGCCAAAATCAAGAGTTGGATACTTAACTGACTGAGCCACCCAGGTTGCTCCTGAACAGACCAAATTTAAATGAGCCAAGTTATGGTCTAGATGGACAGACCTGGGAACATACCTGACCTGAAGGACCTTCACTAGACAGTGTGGTGATTATAGAGGGTTATCCTGGATGTGCATGGATAGTGAATAGAAATGGCTAGATGCTTTGGATCTTCAGTCAGGATACTTGGCCAATGTCATTTCCTAGGACTGTTGGTGGAGGGTGGATAAAATCATGGTGATTGTGCAACAGCAGGCTGGGTCCACAGGGAAAGGGTCCAAAAAGAATAAACAAGAGGCATAATGGGAGAAAATTGCAGGAAATTAGAAAAATCAATGTCATGGCCCAAGCCCAGGAAACAAACCAGGTTCTTTTCTCATATATCTTTGTGTTTCTCTTTGTAGGAGAGACATAGGGAAGGAGAAACCCAAACTGAGCTGTTGTACTGTATCTTGAAACATTTTGTGGATCATATAAATCCCTTCAGCTGAAGAAACATTCTCCATTTAATTCTAATAGGCTAAATAGAACATACCACTTAATGGTTTTAGTGTACATTTATGATGTTATCCAGTTAAAGCAGAGTTGATTTAATTAAGGCAAAACAAAACAAAAAAACCCTCCTCTCTCCTACTTTGTTAAGGATCAACTCAGTTCTTTTGAGCTTCTTATGTCTCACAATGGGAGAAGATAGCTGAAGAAACTAATACATTGGAGGTTCCTTCTAGAGGTCTGCAGAGAAGGGTGAAGGCTGAGATAGAAGTAAGTTATCGTGAGTGCTGTGACATGTGTAAGCCTGATGATTCACAGACCTGTACCCCTGGGGCAAATAATACATTGTATGTTAATAAAAAAAGTAAATTATCAGGCCAACATAGAAGTGAGGTCAAAAATCTGATTATGGATACTGTACTTTGGCTTCTGTGATAGAAATCTATGGTGGTTTAGCCACACGCAGTCTAGGCATGTTGATAAAGCAGCCTTCCCTTATTATAATCTCTTGCTCCTTGGACTTCTTAGATTATGGTCTAACTATGAATTTTAGAATAGGGATCTCCTCATGAGGATCTCCTCATGAGACTGTACCTACTCTGTCATGGTGACTGTAGAGTAATATATTTAGAAAACAAACATTACAAAAAGAGGCCTTTTGCTAACTAGGGGTGAAGAGGGTTGTCTGGGGAGAGCTGAAGGGATCATAGACCTCCAGACTGTCTGAACAACATGGTGTGTTTGTTTATATTACCACCACTTTGTCTGTGCCACCAGCCAGCCATTATAAAGGCAAATCATGACATAAAACTGAATTAAAATTTAAGAAAGAAGAGAAAAAATTTGATTTAATTTTCCACAAAAATGCAAAACAAATAAGGATTATATTAAAAATGGGATAAAAGATTTTACAAACGTAAACAAAGTTAAAGCTAAAAGAAATAAGGATGAAATTTCTTCATAGAATTTACTGAATTTTACAGTGGATAAAAGACAAATAATAAAAGTTAAGAGAACGACAAAATTTTGTTTTAAAATAATGGTAAATAAAATGAATAGAAAAAAAGAGAAAGAGTTTGGTAAGCAAAGAAACAAAACTGATGGAACATAAAAATGTGGGATTTAAAATGAAAGCTAAAAAAGAGAAAAGTAGAAGCAGGAAGTAGGAAGATGAGAAAGATGAATCGCAAACATCCAACAGGAAAAGTAAATTTAGCATTATTGAGCAACAAGATAAACCAGTGCTGAGCTGCAAAGTAGAGATGTTTTTCAAAAGACAAAACATAACCTGGAGAAGATGAGACAAGAAATTAACTGACCAACCAGCTGGAAGCCAGCAAATGGTGGAGTCCTTAGCAGAATTCTCTGGGGTAGAAACAATTTTCCTTAGTGTGAGGCCTCATTTAATAGAATCACTAATGGTTAGAGAGTGGAGAGAGAGTAGCATGTGCTCCCACTCCTGCCCGTCAGCACACCTTGGGCTCCATCGCCCACATTAGCATCTCTCAGCAATTCGGAGTGGGGAGGTTGAGCCCCAGGGCCTGGTGACCTCAGCCATGTGTGGGCTTCTGGGCACTGCAAATCCACAGCAAATTTAGGTGAAGCAGCTGTAGTTAATCCTTGATTATCCGTCAATTATGAAAGGAAGGATTCGGTTACATAATTTAAAATGATTTATATTTGACCCCTCTGAGGTGGTTTTTTTTTTTTTTAAAGATTTTATTTGTTTATTTGTCAGAGAGAGTGAGTACAGGCAGACAGAGAGGCAGGCAGAGACAGAGGGAAAAGCAGGCTCCCTGCTGAGCAAGGAGCCTGATGTGGGACTCGATCCCAGGACCCTGGGATCATGACCTGACCCGAAGGCAGCCACTTAACCAACTGAGCTGGTGTGTTTTTTAAATTAAAAACAAAACAAAAACAAACACACACAACAACAACAGAACAAAACAACAACTTATCCCACAACCCTTCCCTTATCTTCCCCTAGAGGTCACAGCTGCTAACACTTTTCTGATTCATTCTTGACCTTTTTCTGTGGATTTAAAACACTTCTATGTATCATTGTATCAGATTTTTGTACGTAAATAATAATCATAACTAACATATATTAAATGTTTAAAATAGTCTGAGTACTAGAGATGTGTTATAGGGTGTCATGGGGTCTTTACTCGTTTAATCCCTGAAGCATTATTTTGATTTTACAGATGTGCACATTGAGGCTGAGGGGATTAAATAATTTGTTCAAGGCCACCCTGCCTATGAGGAGTGGGGCAAGGATGTGTGCTCACAGTACCTGTTCTGAAGCATTATGATTTTCTGCTTTACTAACTGGGATCATGTAGAACCGCTTTTATGTAACTTCTTTTTATTCTTAGCAATAGATATATCATGGGGCTCTTTCTGTGTGAGTACACAGAGATCTACTTCATTCTTTAGATTGCTGTACCATGTTTGGCTACATATCAAAATTTATTTCCATTTGTGAGTGTTTGGGTAGTTTACAATTTTGGCTCCTTGGCACATTTATTCTTTTTAATAGATGTTTACTGAGTAGCTGTACATACTAGGCATTCTTCTTGGTGCCAGGGAATCAACAGTAAACACAACAGACAAAGTTCTTGCTGCCACAGATTTATTTTCCAGTAGGGGAAACCGATGATGATCAAATAAATGAAATATATCAGAACATGTAAATCTGTCAGCTTTTCATAAGGACAATTAAGTGGTAAAGAATAAAGGGATATGTATGTGGGTATCATTTTATACATGGTGATTGCTCACCTGTTTTTTTTCTCATTTAGAAAAAAACTTAATTATGAGATAATTATAGATTCACCAATACCCACAGAGTAGTACAAATAACACTTTTCCCAGATTCCCCCATGGTAATATCTTGCATTGAGTATAGTGTCATATCAAAAGGAGGAAACCGATATTGGCGTCGGTTATAGACCTCACTAACATTCTCCTGGTTTTTACATTTACTCATTTGTGTGTGTATGTGCAGTTCTGTGGAGTTTTATTACATGTTAGATTTATGTAACCACTAATGATCTGCTTTGAAGTGGCCATTTGAATGAAGCATAAAGGAAGCAGGAGAGATAGGCCAGGGAATATCTGAATGCAATGTGCTTTAGGCAAGGTAGCTCAGTATGAGCGAAGGCTCCAAGGCAGAGGGGAGGCAAGTGTGGCTAAAGAGGAGTTTTTTTTTTTTTTAAAGATTTTATTTATTTATTTGACAGAGAGAGATCACAAGTAGACAGAGAGGCAGGCAGAGAGAGAGGAAGAAGCAGGCTCTCCACAGAGCAGAGAGCCCGATGCGGGACTCGATCCCAGGATCCTGAGATCATGACCTGAGCCGAAGGCAGTGGCTTAACCCACTGAGCCACCCAGGTGCCCCTAAAGTGGAGTTTTGATGAAAGAGCGATCAGAGAGGTAACGGGCTGGAGGCGGGGGAAGTCAAGACAGTCAGGTCTTCAGGCCGTGGTGAAGACTGGTTTTTGCTCTGAGTGGGATGCGTAGCTGTTGGAACGTTTTGAGTAGAGGAGTTAGAGAATCAGACCTCTGTTTTAATTGGATCATTCTGGCTGCAGTGTGGAAGCCAGTAGGCCAGTCAGGAGTAAGAGTCCACAATTATTCACAGTCAGTTGCTTCCTTTTTTCCCTGAACAAGGATTATACATTCTTACTTTCTTGCCATTTGGTATGCTGTGCCAGACTGCAGGAGTATCCCAGGGTCTCCCCTCTCCCCGCTGTTCACCATCTACCCAGTGGTCACGCTTGGGCCATGCAGCCGGCTTTGGTTCAGTGGAATGTGTGCAGACAGGACCTGGTAAAGTCCTTAAATCAGATTGCACAGTTCTTCTCGGCCCTCTGGCTCTCCTTGCCATGAGAGCTTCAGCCTGGATCCCGGAATGAAAAAAGATGTGAAGAAGAGCCACAGCCGGGAGCACATTTTCAAGCCTCACCTAACCACATGGTGGGAAATACATGTCTGTTACTGTTATTGCAGTACGGTTGACTAATACAGAAGTGTATTGCAGTAGGCCAGATGATGGTGGTTTGGATGAAAGGGGTAGCAGTATTTTTGTGGAATTAGGCTTTCTTTTCACAGGAATTAGGCTTTCTGTGGCATAATTGCTGGGCTGAAGGACATGTGTGTTGCTGTTCATTTGTCCTTCTGAATGGTTGTGTCAATCTATATGCCTACTTGTGCTACAAGAAGAGGCTAATTTCCTTACATGTTAGCCAGCAGTGCATGGTATCTATGCTTTTCTTTTTCTTCCTAAAAATCTGATGGTTTAAATATGTTATTTTATTGTTGTAACAGCATTTTCTCGATTCCTAGAGAGATGGTGCATCTTTTCATATTTCTTTTTAGTTCTAGATGAGATGATTATCTAATCCCAACCTACTAATTCCAGTGCTTTTCCCATTTCTGCCATTATTCTCCTTATGGATAATATATATAACTGAGCAGCCATGTGCCAGGCAGAGGCTCACATCTTCCACAGGTATTGCCCAACTTACCCACAATGGTTCGACAAGGGAGGTATCATGACAGTAGATAGTGTTACCTCTTTCACGTGGGAGGAACCTGAGGCCCACAGTTGTTGTGTGAGACTTGGTAAGAGCTGCACAGCCCATTTTACCGTGGGACTTGAGTCCAGCCCTACCCAGACTCCAATCTCCCTCCCAATTTTCACTTTGCTTCAGAGCCATTAGCTCCACCTGGGCTACTACATCGTTTCCTGAACAGGTTTTGCTCTCCCTGACTCTGGTTTATCGTACTGTGGGCGGTTTCTGGGCTGTCCAGGTCCGTTCCAGTGTGCACCCATCTTCACGGATCCTGCATCCTTCTTGCCTCATCGTTCGATTCTAACAGGTATCTGGCAGCTGAAAAATGTCTTTGGGAACTCAAACGAGGTACTTGTGGATGCCCTGAAAGACGGGACGCAGTGCACTTACCTGGCACAGAGCAAGGCCCACAGGAGGTACAATCCTTGAACACAACACTTTTCATATTATTTTATGCAGATTTTTTAGTCATGTTGTGTGTTGTAGAATTTTTAGTTTCTGTTTTATTCATTTTTCCCACTTTAGTCCCCCACAGCTGTCTGTCAGCACTGTTCCTCATGATGATATTGTTTGCCTATTGAATGAGGAAGCCTCTCCGTGGGGCACGTGTTACCTTGAGTTCTATTTTAGAGGTCTCACCCATTCTGGGGCCTTTCAGGTCCACCATCTGCACTTGTCCTCTCACGGCAAGGAAGGGTACTGGCAGAAGAGACAGAATGGGAGAGACACCTAAAATAGAACACAGGCTAAAACACGCGACACTGAGAAAGCTTCCTCGTTTCACTGGTGACGTATACCTTGCTTCGCGTACACCCGTCTCACGTGTCCTTTTCCCATGTTATAAGGTACAAAGGCATTCTTGTCACAAGAGATTAATAAGATATTATAGACTTAAAGTAGTTTCCTTTGCCTTTCTCCTACTGAGTCATTTAAAAATCTGTGTGTCATCCCTCCTACAAATTCAGTTGAAAATGGGCAAATAATAGGCTTCTTAATTTTTTCTTCTGTGGGAGTGTGTCCATAGCAAATTCATATTTCTTCCCCATTTAATGGCAATAGAAGTGATTCTTCCCTCCCTCGTTTCTTTGTGGTCACTACGTGTCTCTGAAAACTCATGCTCCAACTTAATTTTCCAGTGTGGTGAAACAGACAAGTGTGTTTAACACAAAGTGAACAGGAAATAAGAAAATGCTTTTATGCACAGAGAATGCAAGTGCTGTCTAAAGTCAGTTAATTAAAAAAATCAATCTATGCAAATACAAAGAAATGGTCCAGCTGGGAAATTGGCTGAGTTTGGAATTCAGTAAAATCTACTTATTTCCAGTTTGTCTCTAAATTTAGAGAAAACATTTTGGTCGTACATTTGCATAATTGTGTATTTGTGTATTTCTCAAAAAATATTGTCATTATCCCCAAGGTAAGTATTTATTCTTTTGTTTAGAATTTACATAAGGTAGTAGCCTATGTGTTGGAAATCATACAAATAGACTGGAACTAGAAGGGCTATAATTTTTTTCTGCATCTAAACTCAATATGGATGAAATCTTGAATTACTCTTGTATTCCACTTCTAAGATTAACATGGGAATTTTTTTTTTTTTTAATAGCCAAGAGTAAGCTCAAAGAATCTGGATGTTTGAGTCTTGTTGCTAAAATGATTGTCTTTTTAAAAAGAATTAATATTAATTGCAAATCCTTTGGTGATCAGAAGTACAAAGGAAATGTAATCAAATGTGGGTACATGGCTCTCATTGTTGTGCATCAAATAATGTTCTCACAAACAATGGCAGCTTATTTATCTAACCTCATTCGTCCTTATAATGACTTTTTGGGATAATTAAGGCAGATTCCATTAATCCCATAAATATTTTTAGGAGAAAACTTTCTAAAATACATGGCAACCTTTCTTTCTTGTTAAGCTTATTGAAGATAAATGAAACTTACTAATGGTTAAGGGTAATCTCATAAACATTCACTATTTTGCAGAGCTGGAAGAGTGGAGAGTGCTAAAGATACCCATAGTAATCCTCTTCAGAGTAGCGAACGTTTGTAATCATACAGGATCTTGTGTGCAGGCATATTCTGAAGTGCTTTATTCATATTAACTCTTTTCTTTCTTATAAGAACCCCATGAAGTAAGAACCAGTATTGCTCTCCTGTTGCAGATGAGTTAACTGAGGCCCAGGCACAGAAGGGTTTAGTAATTGGCCTACAGTGGCCCTGTCAGAGGTGGGAGTGCCAGGATTCACCTTCAGGCAATCTGTTACCAGAGCCCAGCCCTTCAGGCTTTATGGCCCCTACGATAAGCATGGGTTCAGGCTCACGTCCGAATTTTGGCTTTGCCACTTGGCAGTTGAGTGAGGAGGTAAGTTGCCCAACTTTTCTAAGTTCTCATTTCCTTATCTTAAAATGAGAATGATAATGGCACTAACATTGCACTTTGCAAGGAGAGAATGAAATAGTGCAGGCAAAGAACTTGGCACTTAGGAAGACATTGAGAAGTATGATCTTTTTGTTGTTGTTACTCTTTTTATTTCTCCTTTTATGCAAAAGGGTGAGAACTTACATGTGCTCCTGTGACATGGGAAAATACTGTTCACCTGAAAAAGGGCCCTCACATTGCTCATTTGTTTTTGAAACTGCGTTTATGTTTTTTGTCCTCGTTGGTTGTCTGCTGTCACTTTTTGATGTCTTTGGAGGACAAAAATGTAGGCTCTAGAAGTCCTGGGTCCACTGTTGACTGGTTGGCTGATTGTAGGATGTCAGTGTCAATTGTCTAAGCCACAGTTTCCCTGCTATAAAATGAGGATTGATATTTTTAATAAAACAGCTCCACCAAGTTGAAGAAAACATGGTATTGTTGTTTTGAACTCTGGATAAGAATTTTGAGAAAGTACTCTATATCTTAAGGTGCCCTCAATATAACCTTTCTAGTATGTGATATTTTCCATTACTTTATTTCCAACTTTGTCTCCTTACTTTAGCATTTTAAATTTGGTCAGAACCAACTCATTCATTCCTTCTTATTTTTCTCAAATGCTTGATTGCTTTTGAATGTCTCTTATGTTTGTCTTTCATTTCTTAGTGCTGGCAGATTTGGTGTATCTGTTGCCATCAGTTGGCGTGGTTTGGCTGGAAAGGTTTCCCCACAGGAGAAAGCATTCTCCATCTCTTTTATGGGGAAAGCATGTTGGCTTCAGTTGCCTATTTTTGACACATTCATATTGTTGAAATTGATTTTATGCATCTTTCTTGTAACAGTTGTAGCTCTATTCTCTATTTCCCTGATGCTCTTTTTTTAAGCTTATTTCTTCTGCTTTTTTTCTGTACTTGCATTAAACATATTGCTGTTTCTGTATAGATAAGGAATATAAATAATTATAATGCATACTTTTAAAAGGAAAATACTACACAATTGTGCTTCAGTGATTGTTAGGCATGAAAGCAACAAGCCAACATCAGCATTTAAGTTACTTCTCTAAGTGTGTGTGGTAAAGGCTCCCGAGTTTATCGATCAGTCTTTTTGCTGACTGGGAGAAGGGGTGTGGAGGATACTTCTTGCAAAGAAAGTGCTGTTGTGCAAATAGTCACGTCATAGGGAGAAATCATAAAAGGGTATGAAACACAAAATCTACAAAGGCTCTTTGATCTCTATAACATTATTTTTAAGAGCTCTCAATTCTTTTTAGTTCTTAAAATCTGGTAATCATGAATAAAATAATTATTTTTATTCATCTGTTGGCACTTAGGCTTTAAACTTTTTGAGTGGGTGATAGATTCATGTGGTTCAAAAAAAAAAAAAAAACAATATTTAAGGGGTAACGTCTCACTTGCCTGTTTTTGACCACTTCATTTTTACACATTTGACTCATCTTCCTTTATCAGTTTCATATCTTTGAAGTATACAAGTAAAGATAAATATATATTTTTATTTTATCCCTTTCTTACACAACTTTCTTCTCCCCCCCCTTGTTCTTCTATAGCAATATATCATAGACATCTTTCTATATCAGTATCTAGAGATAAGTAGATATATTAATGTATATAACTGGTCTTAATATAGATACACCTTTGGGTTATTTTCCTTTTTTTGTGCTGCTACAAATAATGCTATAGTGAAAAACATTATATGTGCGTCAACTAGCACATGGGAAGTTTATCTTGGATAAGTTCCTAGAATTGAGATTGCTGGGTGGAGGGAAAATGCATTTGGAAGTTTAAGTTACGGCTTAATGGCTCTCCACAGGGCATCCTGCATGCCCATCAGCAAAGTGGGCGGTGCCTCCTTGTCCTCCGCTTTGCCCCCAGAATAGGTTAGCAAGTGGTAGGCTTCTGAGAAGTGGCATATTGTACTTCAGTTATTTGAGTTTCATTTATTGCAAGGATATCAGGCATTTTACATAGATTGAAGGGTGTTGATCTCTTTTTCCCTTGCTAGGAGGGTTTTTATTTGTTTTTTTTTTAAACATATTAATGGAAATTAGGCTTTTGATTATGGTATGAGTCATAATTTTTTTTGGCCAGTTTGTTACTTATTTTTTGGCTTTGTTTAAAGTGTCCAGTAGAAATTAAAAAAAAATTTGTATAATCAATTTGTTAATCTTTTTTTAAAATGGCTTTGGACTTCAATCATAGGTAATAAGGGTCTTCCTCTGTCCAAAATTACTTCTGGTAATTTTCTTCTGGTAATTTTACAGTTTCTTTTTATTTAATATTTAAATTTCTGATTCCCTTGGATTCAACATTTTCATTTTCTAGAATGTGATTCATTGTCACAGCATCATGTATTTTCTTGTGTTTTTCATATTTTTTAGAAATTTTAATTCTAATATGATTAACATACAATGTTACATTGGCTTCTGGTACCATCTGTTTGTTCTCTACAGTTAAAAGTCTGTTTTTAGTTTGTCTTTTTTTCTTTGCTCATTTGTTTTGTTGCTTAAGTTCCACATATGAGTGAAATCATATGGTATTTGTCTTTCTCTGACTTATTTCACTTAGTCTTCTACTCTCTAGATCCATCGAAGTTATTGGAAATGCAAGATTTCATTCTTTTTTATGGTCGAAGAATATCCACTATATATACATATATACCACTGCTTCTTTATCATTCATTTGTCAGTATATACTTGGGATGCTTCCATAAATTGACTATTGTAAATAATGGTGCAATAAACACAAGGGCACATGTATCCCTTTGAATTAGTGTTTTTGTATTTTGGGGATAAATTCCCAACAGTGCACTTAATGAATTGTAGGGTAGTTCCATTTTTAACTTTTCAAGGAAACTCCATACTGTTTTCCACAGTGGCTGCTCCAGTTTGCTTTCCCACCAACAGTGCACAAGGGTTCCTTTTTCTTGGTGTCCTCATGAACACTTGTTTGAGTTTTGATTTTAGTCATTCTGACAGGTACAAAGTAGTATCTCATTGTGGTTTTGATCTGACTTTCCCTGATGATGAGTGATATTGAGTATCTTTTCAGGTGTCTATTGGCCATTTCTATGTCTTCCTTCTGCCCTTTTTTAATTGGGGTATTTATTTTTTGGTTGTTGAGTTATGTAAGTTCTTTATATATTTTGGACACTAACCAGATAAGTCATTTGCAAATATCTTCTCCCAGTCAGTAGGTTGGCTTTTAGTTTTATTGTTTCCTTCACTACTTAGATTATTTTGATGTAGTCCTAAGAGTTTATTTTTGCTTTTGTTTCACTTGCCTATCTAGAAGAATGTTGCTATGGCTGATGTCAGAGAAATTACTGCCCATACTCTTTCCTAGGATTTTTATGGTTTCAGATCTCATATTTAGATTTTTAATCCATCTTGAGTTTACTTTTGTGTAAGAAAGTGGTCCAGTTTTATTCTTTTTTTTGTTGCTGTCCAGTTTTTTCCAACATTGTTTGTTGAAAAGACTATCTTTTTCCCATTGGATATTCTTTCCTACTTTGTTAAGATTAATTGACCATATAATTCTGGGCTTATTTCTAGGCTCTCTGTTATGTTCCATAGATCTGTGTGCCCTCTTTTTGTGTGTGTGTGTGTGTGTGCCAGTACCATATTGTTTTGATTATCGCAGCTTTGTAGTATATCTTGAAATCTGTGATTGTGTTACATCCAGCTTTTTTGTTCTTTTTCAAGATTGCTTTGGCTATTTGATGACTTTTGTGGTTCCATACAAATTTTGGCATTACTTGTTCTAGCTCTGTGAAAAGTGATGTTGGCATTTTGATAGGGATTACATTAAATATGTAGATTGCTTTGGGTAATATGGATATTTTAACAATATTTGTTCTTCCAGTTAATGAGTATGGAATTTTGTTCCATTTGTTTGTGTCACCAATTTCTTTCACTGTTGTTTTAGACTTCTTGGAGTATAGGTCTCTCATTTCCTTGGGTAAGTTTATTCCTAGGTATTTTATTATTTTTGGTATAATTGTAAATGGGATTATTTTTTAATTGCTCTTTCTGCTACTTTTTCACTGGTGTATAGAAATGCAGTAAATTTCTAAATATTGATTTTTGTATCCTGTGACTTTACAGGATTCATTTATCAGTTCTAGTAGTTCTTGGCAATCTTCAGGGTTTTCTACATACAGTATCATGTCATCTGCAAATAGTGAAAGTTTTACAACTTCTTTATTGATTTGGATGATTTTCTATTTCTTTTGTTGTCTGATGGCTGTTGTCTGATCTTAATATGTGATCTATTGTGAGACTAATCCATTGTGCACTTGAAAAGAATGGATATTCTGCTGTTTTAGGATAGAATGTTCTAAATGCCTCTGTTAGATCTTTCTGGTCCGATGTGTCATTCAAAGACATTGTTCTGTTGTTGATTTTCTGTCTGGGGATCTATCCACTGATGTAAGTGGGAATATTTTAGTCCTCTAATATTATTGTATTAGCATTGATTACTTCCTTTATGTTTGTTATTAGCTGCTTTATGTATTTGGGAGCTCCCTTTTGGGTGCATAAATATTTACAATTGTTACATCTTCTTGTTGGAATGTTTCTTTTATGATTACATAGTGTCCTTGTCTCATGTTACAGTCTTTGTTTTTAAAGTCTATTTTTTTTTGATGTAAGTATTGCTAGTCTAGCTTTCCTTTTACTTCCATTTATATGATAAATGCTTTTCCATCGTTTTATTTTCAATCTGCATGTGTCTTTAGGTTTGAAATGAGCCTCTTGTAGGTAGTATGTAGGTGGGTCTTGTTTGTTTGTTTGTTTGTTAGTTGCGTTCCATCACCCTATTTCTTTTGATTGGCATATTTAGCCCACTACATTCAAAGTAATTATTGATAGGTTATTATTGCCATTTTGTTACTTGTTTTATAGTTCTTACCTATTTCTTTTCTTGCTCTCTTCTCTCATGATTTGTTGGCTCTCTTTAATGATATATTTGAATTCTTTTTTCTTTATTTTTTGCATATCTATTGCCAGTTTTTGATTTGTGGTCACTGTTAGGTTTATTTATGATATCTCATGTATATCGCAGTCTATATTAAGTTGATGGTCACTTAATTAAAACCCATTCTTAAAGCACTAAAATTTTACTCTACTCCTCTCCTCATTTTAGGTATATAGTGTCATACTTTACATTCTTATATTTTGTGAATCCCTCGACTGATTTTTATAGATATACTCAACTCTATGGGTTTTATGTTTCCTACTTTTCTTACTCCTGATTATGGTGTTTCTTTTCCATTCAAAGAGACCTCTTTAACATTTCTTGGAAGGCTGGTTTGGTAGTGATGAATTCCTTTAACTTTTGTTTGTCTGGAAAATTCTTTCTCTCTCCTTTTATTGTGAGTGATAGCCTTGCTAGATGGAGTATTTTTGGATGCAGATTTTTTTCTTTCAGCACTTTGGATATTTCATGCCACTCCCTTCTGGACTGTAAAGTTTGTGCTGAAAAATCAGCTGGGAGCCTTCTGAGGTTTCTCTTGTATGTAACTGTTTTCTCTTGCTGCTTTAAAAATTCTCTTTATCACTATGTTTTTGCCATTTTAACTATTGTATATCTTGGTGTGAACCTTCTTGGGTTGATTTTGTTAAGGACTCTCTGTGCCTCCTGAATCCAGATGTCTGTTTCCTTCCCCAGATTCACAAAAATTATTTTTTTCAAATAAAATTTCTGTCCCTTCTTTTTCTTTTTTTCTTTCTGGGATCCCTGTGTTGTGAATGTTATTATACTTGATGCTATCTCTGAGTTCCCTTAATTTATTCCCATTTATTATTATTCTTTTTTCTTTTTGTTGTTCAGCTTGATTGTTTTCCATTACTATTTTCTAGGTCACTGATCTGTTCTTAGTTCATTTGTTCGTTCATTCCTTCTTTTAAAATCTACACATTTTTTTACTTTTCAGTAAGTTTATTTCTTTAAAAGATTTTATTTAGAGAGAGCGTGTGAGCAGGGGGAAGGACAGAGGGAGAAGGAGAGAATCTCAAGCAGACTCTACATTGAGTGTGGAGCCTGATGCAGGGCTCAATCCCAGGACCCTAAGATCATGACCTAGTCAAAACCAAGAGTTGGATGCTTAACCAACTAAGCCATCAGGTTCCTCTACTTATCAGTAAATTTAAATCCATGAGGGGTATAGCATCACCTGGATGGTGGCCAGTGGCTTTAGAAGGAAAAGTTTAGAAGGAAAATTGCTTTGGAATTTGGCATGAGCCATGCCTCTGTTTCCATAAACATGATTTACTTTTCTCCAGATTACTCTGTTTTATTTGGTTTGCCACCAGGGGTCACTGTGTTGTTCTTTGATTTGTACACATAAACTCATCTCTTAGGTAAAATTCAGTTTCATCTCAAGCATAAGTATCTTCAGTTTTAAGAAGAGCTGTGTGTTCTGCCTGGTTCTGGAGACCCCATGCATAGCCAACAAAAATGACTTTGGACCACAGCCTTCCAGACACACTTATTGTTTTAGGAGTCCTTCACTAGCAGGCCTCCAGAGGTTCCAAGATGGAAGAAAGAGTCCCTTAGTTTATTTTTAATGTCTTAAGTTCTTCACCTCTGAACCTAAATAGGTTTCCTGTCTCATTGTTGAAGATCTCACTGAAGTCCTCCACTCTTTTCTCAACTCCAGTGAATATCTTTATGATCAGACTTTAAATTCTCTATCAGGCATATTACTTAACTCTTTTGCTTAGATCTCTTACTGTGATTTTGTCCTGTCCTTTAATTTGGGCCACACTCTTCTATCTCCTCACTTTGTCTAGCTCTCTATATCTATGTGGTAGAAAAGTCAGATATGTATCCTGCTCTTTAGGTAGTGGCCTTATGAAGAAGAGGTCCTATAGTGTCTTGCAGCTCAATATCTCCTGTTCACCAGAACCTGGCACTTCAGACGTATCTCCCATGGGTGTTGCCTGTGACCTACTCTTGTGGGCTGAACCATATTTGCCTTTAGTCCAGTTGTCTGTGATGGCTCTCTTTGCCCACTGTGGGCATGGTTTTGTCTGTATGTTGACAACAGGCCAGTCTGGGGTTGTCCTGGGCTTGAGTTGGGTTAGACCAGGAATTTGCCAGATAACCTGTTGTACTTGGTTATTTTCCACTCTCCCTAGGGTAGGAGTCACTTTGGAGTGGTTCTAACCCCTGTTGGGGCTGCTTGAATACCACCACACTTGTGTTGCCACTTTGGATGGACTCCTGTTGAGGGTGTGTTGGAGGGAGTGGATCTCCAGACAGTGTGGATGCAGGGGTGCATGCTGGTCTGATTTGTGGTGGTCTGGTCTGTTGTGAGAGGGGACCTGGAACTTCTTTGGAAAACTCCTGCTGAGGCTAGGTTGAGGAGGACTAGTCCACAGAAGAGCATGGGGATGAGGTGTGCTGTCAGTAAGCTAGGTGGACAGTGTTCATGCCATTCCTCCAGGTGTTTGTGTATCTAAGCTGGGTGGGGGGAAGGAAATAGTGTGCTGGTCAGCTTTTTTATTTTTTGAGAATTTCCCAGAATGTGCCCCTTTAGCACGTGCTCTGAGATTAGGAAAGAGATCTCCCTCCAGTATATTTTAGGCATTTTTTATACTGCTAATTCTATGTTGTATTTTCATGGGGCTGTTTGTTGTGCTGTATCTTTAATTAGGACTCTGTTTCCTATTTCCCTCCAGCTCTCCTAGAGCCGACTCACTTATTTTTAAAGTTTTAGGTGTTAAGCCCGATAGATTTTAAGAACTCATGATATTAACTCCGTCTGGTTTTCAAAGCCAAATGTTATATGGATTTGTCTTCCTAGTGTGGGCCCTTTGTGCTGGGGTGCCTGGTTGGGGTTGGGGTCTCTTCTCCCTTCTCTGTACCCATGGCATACCTTTTTCCTGCAGACAGTACTGCAGGTCAGTTTGGCTTTAAACTCCATCTCTGCCCTTCTTACCCTCTTTGATGTGGCCTCTTCTCTACATTTAGCTGTGGAGAGTCTCTTTTGCCAGTTTTGGGGTTGTTTTTTGCGTTATTTCTACTGATGTGGGTGTTATCTAGGTACATCTATGGGATGAAATAGCCTAGTATCCTCCTACTCTATCATCTTCCCTCATAAAATCCCCCCATTTTAAAAAGCTATCTTTCCCTTACTGATTTCAGATGCTGTACATATTTGGGTCAATATTCGGACTTTCTGTTCCTTTGGCTTCTGTGTCTATTTATATGGCTATAATATAGTATAGTTTTTTCCCATGAAGTTCTAAATAATTTATTATGGAGGGTGTGTATTGCATGGAGCACTGGGTATGGTGCATAAACAATGAATTCTGGAACACTAAAGAAATTAAAAAAATAAATAAAAATTAAAAAAAAAAGTTGTAGAAGCCTATCAACCACAGGGTTTTTTACCTCTTTACACAAAATGATCTGAATTTTGTTATACAATGAGAAGCAATAAAATGATCTAAGAACTTAACTCAAAAGTCATAAAAATATTGGAAAGAAAATAAATGATAGTCTATAGGAAAGAATAAATAAAGGCAAAAGAATTATTTTGATCTGATTCTACATCTTCTAAATTCCCCATTGTAATTATAAAATAAAATAGAAAACTAAGGTTAAAATCTCATTTTCAAAATAAATAAAAAGTAAAAACATTCCAATTATTTGACATTGTAAATCTGTGATATTTGGTGAGTTATTTATTTTGACTGGGAGCAAAATGCTTATATGGATACATCTTATTGTTCTTGCTTCTAGTCTAGCCTCCTCATCTTCATTTTTTTTTTTTTAAAAATTTTATTTATTTATTTGACAGAGAGAAATCACAAGTAGATGGAGAGGCAGACAGAGAGAGAGAGAGAGAGGGAAGCAGGCTCCCCGCTGAGCAGAGAGCCCGATGCGGGACTCGATCCCAGGACTCTGAGATCATGACCTGAGCCGAAGGCAGCGGCTTAACCCACTGAGCCACCCAGGCGCCCCCTCATCTTCATTTTTGATACTACTGCCAGTGTGATTATTCTTAAATAGGATCATACCAATCTCTTATATGAATGGTTCAGTGGATCTTCATTGGCAGTGTGATAGACTGAAGCTATTATTAATTATTATTATTAATTATTATTATGACAGCAAAGCCACCTAAAAGTCAAAAAGTTTAATTTGAGCTTTAACTATGGTTTATACAGAAGCAATCCTTGTCCTGATCTTATGTTGTTTATGATCTAATGGGAAATGCTGGGAATGGCCAGAAATCCCTATAACAAGGGATGAAAGATTACTCCAAACTTCTCTGGGAAAGAGACTTCTTGAGAAGTCAAGGGAGTCAACCATCAGAGATGAAGACTCTTTGCTCTTTGCTCCCACTTTTATTGGTCATGCAGGATAATCACAAATCCTTATCACAGTTTCTCAAGCACGTGATGTGTGACAAGAGGTCTTACTGGAACTGGGAGGATCTCTTTATAGTAAAGATACGATATGCTAATCTACGTGTTCTATGAGTTCTGCTAAACATATCCTAAGGGACAGTGCATATATCTCTTAGATCCAAGGGTGCCTGGGCTGAGAAAACTTTAGGAAGGCAACTCCCCTTGGCTTTTCAACAGTAGGGGAGTCTCCTAGGCCTTGGCATTCCAAAAGCCTACGCCCTTTTCCGAACCTTTCCTGCTCCCAGCGGACTCCATGTTACATTTTAGCAACCCAGGTATTATGGCTGAGTTCATGCCCTACATTAATCCTAGCAGAGAAAGTCTGTTAGGAACCAAGTGATTACAGGGGAGTATGATGTGGGCTGTAATAGGATATTAGGCTACCTTTGTCGCCTCCAGATACCCCATTCTCCAGCTATGGTATACTATTTGTAGTCTCCAGAGTTAACCACTGTTATTCATCTACATGCTTTTGCATTTGCAAAAATGCAAAAATGTTGCATTTGCAACATTTGCTTGGAATACTGGGATCTGTCTGATGGAGTCCATCATGACTTATTTAAAGCAGCTTGTTTTCTGAAAAACTTTCTTGTATCCTCTGCTGGGAATGGGCTCAGTGGCCCCCCTCTTTTGTGCTTTTATGTTATCCTGTGCATACTTCTCTCATTCATTTGTCATAGGTAATGAAGCTATCTGTTTGCTTTTCTACTCTCCTAAACTGTAGTTTATTCAGGAATAGGGATGGCAGGGATGGGTCATCTTTCTTAAATGATAGTGATATTGTGTAGAATCAACTCTCTGGAGGCGTTTTGTTAAATAGAAGTGAGGCAGCAACTGGAGGGAAATGGAATTACTATGCATGTTTATTGGATAGTAGGAATGATCAAAGGAGAATGCAAATTTGATATTTACTCTGATGTGCATTTCTTGCTTCCAACACCAGAAAAGCATGGAGAGGTCTGTTTTCTCTAATTTTCCCATGTTATCCAGGTTTTTTCTTAAATAAGAGGAAAAATATAATTCTATTTATTCTATCTCAGTAACTTTTCAAAGGTCATAAATCTTACAAGTATTGTATGTGGAATGTACCCCTGTGACTCCAGGTGGCTGACCTAGTGGCTTCGATACTATATTCAAAGCATACTCAGCAGTGGTATACTCAGAAGAAGCCTAAGAGATTTCAATTTATGGCCCACAAAACTTGTCTAAGAACATATTCTTTTATATACTTAAATCAGTTGTCTGAACAAAGAAATCAAATTGATTAAAAAACATTTTTTATTGAAGTACCGGTGACACCCAATGTTATAGTTTCAGGTGTACAATGTAGTGATTCAGCAACTGAACATTATGCTGCACTGCAAGTGCGGCTACCATCTATCACCACATAATGCTATTACAGGGTGACTTTCTCTTAATTTCTTTTTTTTTTTGGAGAGGGAGAGAATGAGTGATTGTGAGTGGTAGGGGTGGGATAGAAGGAGAGGGAGAGAGACAATCTTAAGCAGGCTCCACATTCAGTGTGGAGCCTGATGTGGGGCTCCATCTCATGACCCCCATATCATAACTTGAGCTAAAACCAAGAGTTGGATGCTTAATTGACTGAACCACCCAGGCTCCCCTACAGGGTAACTGTTTAAAATCAAATTTCTACTAAGGAAGTTTTTAAATATGATTAATATTTGAGATTCAAAATGATAATGTGAAGAAGGAAAATGATTTGTCAAATTTGGGCAAGGGGCTCTGCAGAAAAGAACCACCACCACCACCCAAACTTTGAGTACTAAAGTAGTAGTATTTAGGTGTAAAGGTAAAA
The DNA here is from genome assembly GCF_022355385.1 of Mustela nigripes. Taxonomy (NCBI): domain Eukaryota; kingdom Metazoa; phylum Chordata; class Mammalia; order Carnivora; family Mustelidae; genus Mustela; species Mustela nigripes. The sequence continues at coordinate 62,082,648 of NC_081562.1, forward strand.
GAAATATTTTTGAAGAATCCATTTCAACATATGCTTAATAAATATTGTAACAGTATTTTGGTAAAAGGAAAGTTGATTACATAATATAATAAATGGGATATTATGTATAAGGATCAGGAAGTAAATCTTCCTGTTCTACTATTACTATCATCATTAGATAGATGCCTAGTGAAAAAGCCACAGTGAAAATATTGCATCCACTTTGGGTCACCATATTTTAGATGAAATAATGATGAAACTAGGGTCACGGTACTGACCATAATGAGTAAGAGGGAGCATAGCACAGTGGAATACACAGGTAGGCCTTCAATGAATTAAATCTTGGAAGAGAAGTAGATGTTTTAATGATGGAGGATTGCAAGGGAGGCAATATGGGGGAAAAGAACCTCAGTGTGTGAGGGTAGGAGATCATATTTTATATCACCTTGAGTTCTATGGATAGATAGTCTATCCAGCCATCCATTCATCCATCCATCCATTCGTATCTATTTTAATTTTGATTACATTATTCAGCAAATGTTATTCCTAAAATTAACAGCTTTGAATTACTGAGGAATATGAACCATATTCTGTTTTAAGTTCTTTAACTCTCTTTTAATGTTAAAAAACAATGGATAGGTAATAATTATTCAATTTTATAGGGGAGAAAAGAAAATCATATGCCCATTGTCATATGGAAAGTGACAGAATTAGGAGTGATAACACTGCACGGAGTTTGGACAGTTGTCCCTTCGTATTTTAGCCAATGTGGGACATTGGGTCTTTCAGGCATCCTACTGCTTGCTATCTCTGCAGAATCCAAGACTCAATGGCTCTTAACTCTTAACAAATGTTTTTCCCTCCCACCCTCCCTTCTTTCCTTCTTTGTCAGTGTTTATTGAGTGGGATATGTCAGACCCTGTGCTAGGAGCATGGTGATACAAAATGTTTGAATCCTGGTTTTCACTTTGTACATGGTACCACGCAGCACATCGGGGATACAAGTATAAACGAGCAAGTTCTGTTTTCAAGGAAACCACAGTTTCTGGAAAACTAGTTGGTGGTGTAATGGAGGAAATGGGAAATGCAAGATAGGGATCTAGCTTAGCAGGCTTGGGAAGCTGTGGAAAAGAGTCTTTGACACATCAAGGAGGGAAATGGTGTGGTTCGATAAACCATCCCTGGTGAAATTATGTGGAGGGAAGATTTACAGAATCTGAGATTGGAGGAAGGGAGAGAAGTTTGGAGACTGTGGTAGTATTCCTGTGAAAGACCAAGAGAACTTGAAACTGCATAGTGAGAGGAGAGAGGGGGTAGGAAGGGAGATGGGAGAACCATTTTAAAGGTAGAATCTCAGGACTTGATGAATGATCCCATGTGGAAATGGGTGAGACAAAGGCAAGTTTCAGAAAAGTCTAGCTGGTCATTCAAGCATCCTGTTGAGGATATAGTGGTTTTTGCGTCATCACTGATGTTGAGATCCTCTTGCCAGTCTCACTGTTGTCTATGACTTGCCTTGGAGTCTAAAGCAGCACAGCCAAATAAAAATGAAATAGTTTCTCCCAAATACACAAATCCAGCTCCATTGGGCTTTCTGATGATCTTCCCTTGTGTTTTTTATTGTTAATATTTATTGAGTGCTCACTATATGTCCAGGGACTCTTTAAGCACTTTACATGAATTAAGTGATTTATTCTCACAAGAGCAGAGGTGGTTTATCTCCATTTTTATAGATGGGGCAACTGAGGCACAAAGTGATTAGGTAATTTGCAAGAGTGTCTCCCCTGCCCTGCCAAAGGCAGTTGGGTCATGAAACCCAAGCAGTCCATCTTCCTATCTTGTCATCTCAGACATTATACTTTATAGATGGAATTGTTTTCTTAATTTCTTCTTCAGATTGTTCATTGCTAGAGTATTATAAGCCCAAATGATTTTTTTAATTGATTGCATACCCTGAAACTTTGCTGAATTTGTTAGCTTGAGCAGTGTTTCTGTGGATTCTTGTGGGTTGCTGCCTCAGAGTTTAGTTATATTTTTTTCTTTCCAAATCTGTTTCTATTGATTTAATCTAGAATATCTAAGACCTCAAAAATATCTTTCGTATTTTTAAAATGTTACGTAAAATTTACCCTTTTTGTCCTTTTTTACTTCTTGTATTATCTGGCTTAGAGAATTTGTTTGCTAAAAAGAAGACATCAGGCACCTGGGTGGTTCAGTAGGTTAAGGTTCCGACTCCTGGTTTTGCCTGAGGTCCTGATCTTACAGTCATGAGACCGAGCTCAGTGTGGGGCTCTGCGCGTGGTATGGAATCTGCTTCATATTCTCTCTTCCTCCCCTCTACACGTCCCCACTCCCCACGCCAGTCATGCTCTCTTTCAAATAGATAAATAAATAAAATCTTAAAAAAAGAAACTGAAAATGAAGAACATCTTCAGTAAAAATTTTAAGTGCTAAAGAAATGATATGTTAAAGGCAAGCAATGCTATCATCAATTAAGACCACCATAAGGTTCCGTGGATTGATTTGTTTTGGTTGGAGAATTAAGTGGAGTTACAGCAATATCAATTACTATGATCAAATGACCCTCATCTAATTAGGTAATTTAGATAGCCCACTCATCCTGGAAAATTGTGGCTGCTCAAATCTGTTCTTGATTTGAAGGAAATGTGGTGATTTAACTTCCTTTCATAGTAAAAAAAAAAAAATAATAACTTGTTCCTTGCTCCTTGCTAATTTATGGTTCCTTGAAAGTCAGGGTTGACTCGTGGTTTCCCAGACGGGTCTTCCCCTGCCCTGTCCCGTTTCTTTTCTAAGTTTTAAAATTAATATCCTTTCATTTTTATTATCACTCATGAGACATATGTTGAATTTTATTGACGTTAATGTAAAATGCTAAGACCACATTCTTTTCCCACCATTTTAATGTCTGACCCAGACCAGTGCTTCCTGCTATTGCAGCCTTGACCTTAGCCCTTGGGTTATGATGGATATCCAACAAATGGAGCATATCATAGCATCTTAGGACTAGGAGAGACCTTGGAAGTCACTTTCTTGTAAGAAATTGTAACCCTCACTCCACACTATTTTCAGGATTTCAATACATCTTGGAAATGTTGACTCATATGGTTCAGCTCTTATTCTCAGTGTTAAAATAGAGAAATGGAGACATTTACATCTAAGTTAACAGAGAGGAATAAATAGCAACTAATTACTTATATTCAGATACAGTGCTCTGGCGTTTTGTTCTCAAAGACAGGAAAGGAAAAAGCAGAAACCAAAAATCACAGTAAAGGAAGGCTTAGGAATTTGACATCATATCTTTTCTAAAGATTTATCACTGAATCCGTGACCTCTTAAGCTCATGTCTAGTGAACTAGGTTCCCTCTGATGGCATCATGGTTTAGCCCTTTACCTATAAACTTGTACGTAGAAGTGTCAAAGTTACAATATCCCAATATTCCTTACATATTCTTAATGGCACTGTAAACTGTGACTCCCCAGTATCTCATATATATTTTATATTAACTTATGGTTATATCTGCAGATTCATTTCTTTATACTTCATGACTTTTAATATTAAAGTGGGAAAAATTCATTTTTTAAAATTATTTGTTTCTTTTTTTAATTTAAATTCAATTAGCCAACATGTGATATATGATTAGCTTCAGATATAATATTGAATAAGCAAATCATCAGTTGTTTATAACACCCAATGCTCATGCTATCACATGTCCTTCTTAATATGCATCATCCAATTACTCCATCCCTCCACTCACCTCTCCTCCAGGAACTCTCAGTTTGTTTCCTGTAGTTAAGAGTCTCTCATGGTTTTTCTCCCTCTGTGAAGATTTCCTATTCAGTTTTTCCTCCCTTTCCCTATGATCCTCTATGCTGTTTCTTATATTCCACATATGAGTGAAAGCATATGATAATTGTTTTCCTCTGATTGACTTATTTTGCTCATTATAATACCCTCCAGTTCTATCCACATCAATGTAAATGGTAAATACTCATCTTTTCTGATGGTTGAGTAATATTCCATTGTGTGTGTGTGTGTGTGTGTGTATGTATATATATAATATCTCACATTTTCTTTATCCATTCATCTGTCAGTGCACATCATAGCTCTTTCCACAGTTTGACTATTGTGGACATTGCTCCTACAAACATTGTGGTGCAGGTGCCTCTTTGGATCACTACATTTTTATCTTTGGGGTAAATACCCAGTAGTGCAATTGTTGGGTTATAGTGTAGCTCTATTTTTAACTTCTTGAGGAACCTCCGTACTGTTTTCCAGAGTGGCTGCACCAGCTTGCATTCCTACCAACAGCAAAAGAGGGTTTCCCTTTCTCTGCATCCTTGCCAACATTTTTTGTTTCCTGACTTGTCAATTTTAGCCATTCTGACTGGTGTGAGATGGTATCTTATTGTCATTTTGATTTATATTTCCTTGATGCTGAATGGTGGCGAGTATTTTTTCATGTGTCTGTTGACCATTTGTATGTCTTCTTTGTAGAAGTGGGCAGAAATTATCTTCTTTGGAAAAATGGGCAGAAGGCATTTCTGCCCATTTCTCCAAAGAAGTGTTCATATCTTCTGCCCATTTCTTGACTGGATTATTTGTATTTTGGGTGTTGAGTTTGGTAAGTTCCTTATAAATTTTGGATACTAGTCTTTTATCTGATTTGTCATTTGCAAATATCTTCTCCCATTCTGTAGGTTGCCTTTTAGTTTTGCTGACTGTTTCCTTTGCTGTACAGAAGCTTTTTATCTTGATAAAATCCCAATAGGTCCTTTTTAATTTTGTTTCCCTTGCCTTTGGAGTTATGTCTTGAAAGTAATTGTTGTGGCTGAGGTGACAGAAGTTGCTGACTGTGTTTTCCTCCAGGATTTTGATGGAATCCTGTCTCCTATTTAGATTTTTCATCCATTTTGAGTTTGTCTTGGTTTATGGTATAAGAAAATGGTCCAGTTTTTTTCTTCTACATGTGGCTGTCTTATTTTCCCAGGATCATTTATTGAAGAAACTGTTCTTTTTCCAAACGATATTCTTTCCGGCTTTGTCAGAGATTAATTGCCATATAGTTGTAGGTCCATTTCTAGGTTCTCTATTCTGTTCCATTGATCTATGTGTTTGTTTTTGTGCCAGTACCATACTGTCTTGATGATTACAGCTTTGTAATAGAGCTTGAAGTCTGGAATTGTGATGACACCAGCTTTGGTTTTCTTTTTCAACATTCCTCTTGCTTTTTGGGGTCTTTTCTCATTCCATAAATCTTAGGATTATTTATTTCAACTCTGTGAAAAAAGTTGATGATATTTTGATAAGGATTGCATTGAATCTGTAGATTGCTCTGGGTAGCATAGACTTTTGAACAGTATTTGTTCTTCCAATCCATTAGCATGGAATATTTTTCCTTTCTTTGTGTCTTTTTCAATTTCTTTCATAAGTGTTTTATAGTTACTAGAGTATAGATCCTTTACATCTTTAGTTAGGTTTATTCCTAGGTATCTTATGGTTTTTGATGCCATTGTAAGTGGGATTGATTCCTTAAGTTCTTTTTCTTTTGTCTCATTGTTAGTGTAAAGAAATGCAACTGATTTCTGTGCATTGATTTTATATCCTGCCACATTCCTGAATCCCTGTATGAGTTCTGATGATTTGGGGTGGAGTCTTTTGGGTTTTTCCACATAAAGTATCATGTCATCTGTGAAGAGTGAGAGTTTGACTTCTTCTTTCCTGATTCAGATGCCTTTTATTTCTTTTTGTTTTTTCATTGCTGAGGCTTGAGGCTAGGACTTCTAGTACTATGTTGAATACCAACAGTGATAGTGGACATCCCTGTCATGTTCCTGACCTTAGGGAAGAAGCTTTCAGTTTTTCTCCATTGAGAATAATATCTACTGTAGGATTTTCATAAATGACTTTTATGATATTGAGGAATGTTCCCTCTGTTCCTACACTGTGGGGAGTTTTAATCAAGAAAGGATGCTGTACTTTGTTAAATTCTTTTTCTGCATCTGTTGAGAGGATCATATGGTTCTTGTTCTTTCTTTTATTAATGTAGTGTATCATATTGATTGATTTGTAGATGTTGAACCACACTTGCAGCCCAGGAATAAATCCTGTTGGTGAAAAATCCTTTTATTGGCTAGGATCTTGGTAAGAATTTTGGCAACCAAGTTTACCTGGAATATTGGTCTGTAATTCTCCTTTTTGGTGGGGTTTTGTCTGGTTTGGGGATCAAGGTAATACTGGCCTCATGGAATGAGTTTGAAAGTTGTCCTTTAATTTCTATTATTTGAAACAGCTTCAGAAGAATAGGTATTATTTCTTCTTTAGATGTTTGGTACAATTCCCCTGGGAAGTCATCTGGCCCTGGACTCTTGTTTTTGGGACATTTTTGATTACTGTTTCAATTTCCTTCCTAGTTATGGGTCTGTTCGTGTTGTCTATTTCTTCCTGGTTCAATTTTGGTCATTTACAAGTTTCCAGGAATGTATCCACTTCTTCCAGATTGCCTAATTTGTTGGCATATAATTGCTTATAATATGTTCTTAAAATTATTTGTATTTATTTGGTGTTGGTCATGACCTCTCCTCTTTCACCCATGATTTTATTTATTTGGATCCTTTCTCTTTTCTTTTTGATAATTATGGCCAAGGGTTTATCAAGCATATTAATTCTTTCAAAGAATGAGCCTCTGGTTTTATTAATCTGTTCTACTCTTTTTTTGGTTTCTATTTTATTGATTTCTGCTATAATTATTATTAATTCTCTTTTTCTCCAGGATTTATGCTTTATTTGCTGTTTTTTTTCCTCCCTACTCCTTTAGGTGTAAGATTAGCTTGTGTATTTTTAGTTTTCTAATTTTTTGAGAAGGTTTGTATTGATATGTACTTTCCTTTTAGGACCACCTTTGCTGTATCCCAAAGGTTTTCAGCAGTTGTGCTTTCATTTTCACTTGTTTCCATAAATTTTTAAATTTCTTCTTTAATTTCTTAATTGACCCATTAATTCTTTAGTAGGATGCTCTTTAACCTCCATGCATTTTTTTCCTTCCAGATTTCTTCCTGTGACTGAGTTCAAGTTTTAAAATGTTATGATCTGAAAATATACAGAGAATAATTGTAGTCTTTGGTACCATTCAAGACCTGATTTGTCATCCAGTATGTGATCTATTCTGGATAATGTCCCATGTGCACTCAAAAAGAATATGTACTCTGTTGATTTAGGATGGAATGCTCTGAATATATCTGTGAAGTACAGCTTGTCCAGTGTGTCATTCAAAGCCCCTGATTCCTTGTTGATCTGCTTAAGTGATATGTTCATTGCTGTGAGTGGGGTGTTAAAGTCCCCTATAATTATTGTATTATTATCAATGTGTTTCTTTAATTTAGCTACTGATTGGTTTACATAATTGGCTGCTCCAGAGTTAGGACCATAAATATTTATAATGTTAGATCTTCTTGGATAGACCCTTTAAGTATGATATAGTGTCCCTCTTCATCCCTGTAGTCTTTGTTTTAAAATCTGATTTGTCTGATAAGAGGATTGTTACCTCAGCTTTCTTTTGATATCCATTAGCATGATAAATTGTTCTCCACCCTCTCACTTTCAATCTGGTAGTGTCTTTAGATCTAGAGTCTAGGAGTCTAGGAGACTTTAGAGTCTCCTTAGACATCATAATGTTGGTTCTTGCTTTTTTAATCCAGGCTGATACCTCATGTCTTTTGATTGGGGCATTTAGTCCATTTACATTCAGAGTAACTGTTGACAGATATGAATTTAGTGCCATTGTATTACCTGTAAAGTCCCTATTTCTGTAGATTGTCTCTGTTTCTTTCTAGTCTGTGTTATATTTGGGCTCTCTCTTTGCTTAAAAGACCCCCGTTAATATTTCTTGCAGGGTTGGTTTAGTGATCACAAATTCTTTAATTTATTTGAACTGGAAGCTTTTCATCTTCTCTTCCATTCTGAATGACAGCCTTGCTAGATAAAGTATTGTTGGCTGTATGTTTTTCTCACATAGCACCCTGAATATATCATGCCAGTCCTTTCTGGCCTGCCAGGTCTCTGTGGACAAGTCTGTTGCCAGTCTTTTTCTACCTAGGTAGGTCACAGACCTCTTGCCTCAAGCTGCTTTCAGGATTTTCTCTTTATCTCTGAAATATGCAATGTTCACTATTATATGTTGGGGTGTTGACCTCTTTTTATTAGTTTTGAGGGGGGATAATTTCTATCTCTTGGACTTGATGCATGTTTCTTTCCCCAGATTAGGGAAGTTCTCAGCTTTGATTTGTCAAATATATCTTCTGTTCCTCTCTGTTTCTTCCTCTGAGACCCCGAATTTTAATATTGTTTCACTTTATGTTATCATGGATTTTTTAAAAAAGATTTTATTTATTTGACAGAGATCACAAGTAGGCAGAGTGGCAGGCAGAGAGAGAGGAAAGAAAGCAGGCTCCCTGCTGAGCAGATAGCCTGAGGTGGGGCTCGATTCCAGGACCCTGGGATCATGACCCAAGCTGAAGGCAGAGGCTTTCACCCACTGAGCCACCCAGGTACCTCTATCATGGATTTCTTGAAGCCTCTCCTTGTGATCCATTAGTTGTTTTCTCTCTTTTCCTCAGCTTCTTTCCTTTCCATCATCTTGTCTTCTGTGTTACTGACTCTCTCTTCTGCCTCATTTACCCTACCTATTAGAGCATCCAGTTTAGATTGCATCTCAGTTAAAGCATTTTTAATATTGGGCTGTTTATATTTTATTTCTTCACTAAGAAATTCTCTAGTATCTTTTATACTTTTTTTCAAGCCCAGCTAGTAACTTTATAATCATTATCCTAAATTCAGGCTCTGACATTTTACTTATACCCACATTGATTATTGCCTCTGGTTCTTTCTTTTGTTGTTGATTCCTCCTTCTAGTCATTTTGCCAAGAGAAGAATGGATGATTGAGAGAACAAAATCAAGAATATCAACCGTGACCCAAGTGAAATACACACTAGACAAATCCAAAGAGGTCAGAAACCAAAGGAAAAAGAAAAAGAAAAAGTAAGGGGAGGGGAGAGAATATAATCTCCCAGGTGGACAAAACAGGTTTCACTTGGTCCTGGGTGTATTTTGGTCTATTTTTTAAGAGGACACTAAAGCCTGAAATTGCAAAGAAAGCAAAACTTACATATATATGCAAATGTAAAATTGAAACAGTGAATGGATGCCAAAAATTAAGAACATATCTATATCTATAAAATGTAAATTTAAAAAAAGACTTAAAAACAGAGTTGATAAAATAAACTAGTTGAAAAGAAAAAAAAAACACAAAATTTTAAACTGAAAGACTGAAGACTCATGTGATAAAGCCTCTAATTCTATATACTGTTTTGGGTCTATAAACTTGGTATTCACCTGGGGGTCCTTCTGGTCTTCTAGGGGGAGGGGTCTGTTGCACTGATTCTCAGGTATCTTTGCCTCGGTGAAGATGTACCACCTCTTGCCAGTGGGTTGGGCTCAGAGTAAGCTGCTTTCGGTTGGTCTCTGTGGCTTCTGTTTTCTGAAGGCTTTTCTGGCTGCTTTAAAGGATGAAAAAAAGTGAAAGATGGCAGCACCCTGATCTCCAGCCCTGGAGCTGAGGATCCCAGCCCCCACTCTTTAGTGTACCCTCACTGAACATTTTGGGTTCCCCAAACTGCCCAGACTCCTGTGGTGTACACCCGTACCAATCCTTCCAGGGGAAGAAAGGTTGTCTCACCATGGCCACCACAGGCTAGGCCCCTTTGGGAGAAAGAGCACCCAATTGTGTGTGCCCCCATGCCACTGTTCCCTGGAGGAAGGACCATATCTCACAGTGGTTGTCATTTGCTGGGCCCCTGCTTGGAGAGCAGTGGCCCGATCATGCCACAGTTCTGGGTTTATGGCAACACCTGCTTGAGATGCCACTCTGGAGCTCACTAATTGTAGCTGACTTCCCTGTTCCAATGCTTGGGAGCTCTGCTGAATTCAGGCATTCCCGTTCTTTCTGTGACCCTGAGGATCCCAAGACCACACTGTCCCTAGAATTCATCTAGAATTCTGACCCAGTTTGTCACCTGAGCTCCTCTCAAGCAGGGCTGGCCTTCACAGGCGCACACTTCTTAAAGTTCTGATTTTGTGGATTTTGTGCTCCAGGGCTACATCACTTTCCAGTAGCTGGCTTATAGTGGCTCCCTCCCTGCACCATTTATCTTCTGATGTATCCCCTCAGATTTACTTCTCTGCACCTCTAACCCTCCAAAAGTGGTCACTTATCTATTTGTAGAATTTTCTTGCATCTCTGGTTGAATTCACGGGTTTTCAGAATGATTTGATAGCTCTCTAGCTGAATTAAAGGGACCAGATGAAACGTGGGTCCCCTACATTTCCCCCATCTTCTGACTGTTACCCTGTTCCTTAGTTTAAATTAAACTAAAATGTACTTGCAGATATCTGGCTAAGAAAATCCATTGTTGAGTCTACTGATATCATTTAACTTTTTTTATGTCTTGTATTTTTTTCAACCTATAGTATTTTGTTGCATTTAAAAGCCTCTGTGAACTTCCCCCAATTTTTCTCAGGGTTTGCTGGAGGTAGTAGCCACAAACTTGTATTCTAAGTATAGTATAGTATAGTATAAAGACTATTTAGTTTTAGATATTTAAATATTTAGTAATATTTGGTTTTAAAACAATATTTATAAATGTGCTCTCAGTAATTTAAAAACATGATTTCTGTAGCTCTGAGACTTCAATATAACAGGAAAGAAGATGCATGTAATTTATTGATATTTCAAGAGACATGTTTTTCCCAAAAGATTTAAATCTCCTAAACAAATGGAAGGAAAGGCACTTTTAGATGTTTCAGGTTACATGTTTCTTTGGGTTTGGGGCTACCATTGGACATTAAGATGGGTCAAAGAGGCTCTGCATGGTGAACTTGTGTGCTTCCATTCCTGCTCTGTGCTCCAAGCCTACTTTCTGTCTCTTGTGCTTGTCCTGCTAAATCCTGTCTGAGGGTGTTTGCACTGCTGTATTCCTTCTCCCAAGGATGCTTTCTTTTGCCATTATCCTGTTGAAAGCCTTTTCAAGACTAAGATCTCAGCCTGTATATTACCTTCTCGGGGAAGCATTTTCTGATTTTTGCTACAGCTGCCATGGATGATCCTCCTTAGGTCACTCTTATAATAACTTGTATATTTCAGGAAAAGTGCTTACTTGTCTATTTCCAGAAAAACACCCGGAATTGTAATTATATGCTTGTTTTTCTTTCCATGTTAGTCTGTAAACCCCAGAGGGCTTTCTGTCCCTGGTACACCATTGGCTCCAAGAGGCTATGGAATGTGTGTTATTCATCAATATATCCCAGGGTCTTACAGCGTGTATAGATATGGATAAATACTTGCTGAATAAAAGGGAGGATAAATTAATGGCATATATACTTCAGGGAGTGATGAACTACAGTTTCTTTCTTGACTTCCTAAAATGATTAACCTTTTCTGAAAAGGACGTATGTGCATCATGCAGACAAAAGGGAGAAGTAACTGGCCCCCAGTAGAGTAGAGGCTCAAGAGATGACAGTTGACAAAATATTATGAGAATATGGGGGATTTTAGAGCAAATTTCTGTAAAGGTGATTTTTAGATTTGTATTGGCACCCAAGACTTTATAGATAATAAAAAAGTAAGTAAATACAGTGACTTTCTTATCTTGCTATTAATATTATTTTGACTATGATCTTATCTAATTCATTATTTGGTTCTTACTGCATGTCATTTTGTGTGAGTCTATGCCTCCTATCATAATATATTAGTTTCAGTATGTTAATAACATAATGTTCAAATTTTGTAGCCATCATTGGGCTTCATTTTAAACACCTGAGAAGTAAATTCACACCAACATTAAGGAGCTGCCTCTGGTGATGGTTCTCCATAGCATGTGGAATTTGAAACATCATGACATTGTGCTCAGAGAATTTAGGGCCGAGGGTCTTATTTTTTTCAAAGGATGAGTACAAAGAAAACAAAAATGTATAGTTGAAATATTTCTTGTTATAGTTGAGGGAACGAGAACAGAAGAGAGGAATAGAAATAGCTCTAGTCTAACTAGTGTCTGGATGGTGAAGGTGATAGCATCTGTTTGGGGACTGGGAAAGAAAAATATTAATTGATAATTCTGGTGGTTAAATTTATGTGTCAGCTTTGCTAGGCCACAGAACCCAGATATTTGGCCGAACACTGGTGTAGATGTTGCTATGAAGATTTTCTTAGATGAGATTAATATTTATTTATTTTTTGTTTTTATTTTTTTCATGCTCTCCTAAATTGTCTTTATTGAGCAGGTATGACTAAGGTTACTTCTCTGGCTGCGACTGAGGCCATTTGATGGAAAAGAATGGTCAGAAACAGAGATTGCCTCATAGTTATTATCTTTACCATTGACCAGTTCTAAAATATCAGTAGATGAGATCAGTATTTAAATCAATAGATTTTGAGGAAAGCAGATTATCTGTCAAAATGTGGAGGGGCCTCACCTAATCAGTTGAAGGCTATGCAGGAAAAATGACTGATTTCCTTGAGGGAGAGGGAATTCTGCCGCAGATTGATTTTTGAACTCAAGAGGCAGTAACAACAAGTATTATTTGAATTTCCAGCCTGCTGCCTACTCTACAGAATTTGCATTTGCCAGTCCCATGGTCATGTGTGAGAATTTCTTAAAATACACCTTCCATTCTCTCCCCCTCTCTCTCCACACACACACACACACACACACACACACACACACACACACACACATTTTATTGGTTTGTTCTTTCTGAGGAACCCTAATACAATAACTCTAATACAATAGCTATGTTTAAAATGTCATCTCTCATCAGTTGTGTCTTTCTCTATAAAACTGTCACTGGAACTTTGAATATGTTCAGTAGGTGCTCACATCTTCCTGTGTTAGGGGAGCAAGGTGTGTCAGAACATTAGAGCACGAAAAATTTTTCCCTGCTGGATTATAGAGGATCTGTGAGCTGCATCACTGAAAATCCCCTCTGTCTGTCAAAAGTAAAGCATGGAGAAACAGGAAAAAATTGAAGATGAGAACCCTACTCTCAGACCCAGGTAAAGGAGCTTCCACTTGGAGGAAAGCCACAGCAAATAAATGACTAGCCTCAGCTAGTGACTGAGTCCTCCACCATTTAACTTGCTCCCAGTTAACACCGGCCCCAGCTAAAGCAAGGATGCCTCCAGGGCCCAGGTTTACGTCTGTACCCTCCTTTTCGATTAGCTTCTCTTACATGGGGACTGCCTCATGCTCTTTGGCCCAGACTTCGCATTCCCAACTCCTCCCCACCCCCCCCGCCCAGCCCCTCCCCAGGCCTCAGCTTTCTTCCTGTATGGTCCTGCTAAAAGACTGGAGATGATATAATTAAAACATTTACAGAGCACTTACTATTTGTTAATTATTGTTCTAAGTGTTTTATATGTCTTAAGCCATTAAATCCTTACATGGATCCTATGTGAGAGGTACTATTATCATTCTGGTTTTATAGGTGAAAAACATTAGGAATTTGAGTAAGTTACCTGAGGCCATGTCCTGGCAGAGCATAGATTTGAACTGATCTAGTTTGAGTCCACAAGCAGGGGGAGTGGGAGAGGAAGAAGCAGACTCTCTGCTGAGTAGGGAGCCCAATGTGGGGCTCGATTCAGGATCCTGAGATCACGACCTGAGCTGAAGGCAGATGCTTAATGACTGAGCCACCCAGGCATCCCTATATTTCCAGATTCCAGAACCAGGGCAATGAATACAAGAGGCACACAGACCTTTCATAATAACTCTCCGAACGTCTAGGGAGATTGCATCTTCCTTTCCTTTTTCCGTTATTTTTTTTGAATTGATAAGTGATTTACTGTTATTTTATTTATAGTGACATTACTTTTGTCTATATTAACAACTTTTCACTTCTGAATTTTTAACTTATGGTAAAGCTGGTATTTCAGAATTAGGGAGCATTTTATTATTTATTGATTTAATTTTTAAGAAAGATTCTTTTTTCTTTCAAGATTTTACTTAAATTCAAGTTAGTTAACATATACTATATATGCAGTATAGGGGTGGAATTTAGTGATTCATCAGTTGCATTTAATACCCAGCGCTCATTACGTCACGTGCCCTTCTTAAGGCCCATTACCCAGTTACCCCCTCGCTCCACCCACCTCGCCTCCAGCAGCAACCCTTAATTCGTTTCCTGTAGTTAAGAGTCAGGGAGTGTTTTATTGGCAAATAGACAAATTTGCCAGTAGTCCTTTGATGTATACCTGTGCCCCATTGGCCTCATAGAAGAAAACAGAGACATACCCATAGTCACCAGGGAAGTGCACGGAGTTTGAAGAACTTTCTCCTGGAAACTAATAATGACCTCATATTGCAGATAAGGGCTCTGAAGCTAGAGAGGGGAGGTAATGTGTCCAAGCGCATTCCTCTCGAACCTTGCATGTAATCTTCAAGGATAGCGGGAATTAACAAAGTGGAGAAAAGCAGGAAGAACACTGCAGGAGGTGGGGTTGGGTTAAGTGCCTGGGGAGTTGAGGGAACTGTAAGAGGTACAGTCTGGCTACAGAGAGGTGGGGTGTTGGGGGTGATGCGGGAGGCAGGGGCCAGGTGAGGATATACATTACTCTGGAAATTAAAGACAGCTGCTAAAAGATCTTGGGGAGACCCATGGTGAGAGACCTTTGGGGAAAACTACTCTACCACTGACTTGGAGGATGGTTAAATTGGGGCAGAAGGTGAGATAAAGAGAGATAAGGGACCACAGTTGGTGTCAGTTTGCTCAGTCTCCCTTCCCTACTGTTGTGGTATCAGTATCTTTGTCATTTTGTCTGAGATTTGCTTCTTTCCTACTTCTGGGACTTTGGGGAGGCTTCCAGTCACTGTCTCGTGCCCCTCCTCTTCAGTCAGAGAGATGCATACTTTTCCTAGGCAGGAGCATATGCCCATGATGGCATCTCATCCCTGGGCACTCTGATCTGTCCAAGAATAAGTATCTGACTTCAGTTAGGTCAATCAGATTCTGGGGCTAGGGCTTTGAATATGTTAATATGGAAGACAGAAGAATTCTTTCAGGGTTTCTGAAGAGAAACAGGGGAACCTGAGTCTGCCAGTGCCCATTGTTTTAGTTTCCTAGGGTTGCTGTTAACAAACTCGCACAAACTGAGTGTCTTGAAACAATAGAAATGTATTCTTCCCCAGGTCTGGAGGCTGCAAGTTCAAAATCAAGTTTTTTGGTAGGGTCACACTCTCTCTGGAGGCTCTAGGGAAGAATCCATCCTTGTGTCTTCTAGCTTCTAGTGGTTACAGGTACTCCTTGGGGTTCCTTAGCTTGTAGATGCCATACTCCAGTCTCGTCCTTCATTGTTACATGGCAGTCTTCTCACTGTGCATCTCTGTGACTAAAGTTACCTATTTCCTGAGGACAGAAGGCATTGAATTTAGGCCCATCCTAATCCAGCATAACCTCATTTTACCATGATTACCTCTGCGATGGTCCTCTTTCTGATTAAGGTCACATTCACAGGTTCTGGGTAGACATGAATTTGGGGTACAGGAGCACAGTTCTACCCAATACAGCCATATTGCCTGATGCTTGGGTAAACCCATGCAGTAGGACAGGAAAAGGCCATAGCACATAGGTGGAGAGACTATTGCCAGGGAAGGGGTCCTGCTTTCTGCTCTCCAAGTGCCGTATGATTGCATTGAGGTCCCAGCCTTATTCTTCTGATTTTGTGGACTACCAAAATTTCTATCCTTTCAGAAAATTACCTTCCCCCACATTTTTTTTTCTTTTGATTAGGCTATATGGAGGGGGGTTTCTATCCCTTCCTACTAAAAAAATTCTGATAAATACAGAAATAATTGCCACATTCCAGGTGGAGAAGATAGATCTAAGCTGGCAGTGGTGGTAGGGACCAGTTTGAGAGGAGTTCAGTAGATAGAATCATCAGGGCTTGCATTCTGTTTAAATTCAGATTACAAGAGAGGACAAATCTCTAATGATCACTGGGATGACTGTGTAGATGAGGGTCCATTCTCTGAGGAAGAGATTAAAAGGAGTATTAAAAATGCATGAAATTTGGTCTTTGCAAACTTCTCTAGACTAGGAGTATTGATAAGCCTTCTGAAGACTTTGCTTTCTTGAAGTCAGGGAAACATTTATTTTTGTATCTGTGGTACTTAATATAATATTTTGGGCACATGGTAGGTGTGCCATAGTTTATTCAGTTAAATATAAAAATTGAGATCTTGAAAGGCAAAATCTCTCTTTAGCTAGCAAAACATATGACGCATGCTCTTTGGCCTGAATGTGTGTCAATGCTCAGTGCCTCATAGACATGTGTAGAAGATTATATGCCAAAGATCACTGGAATTGTATTCATGTGACAGTCACTAAACCATTTGAAAAAGAGGGAAAAAATTAAACTCATGGTTTTATTCTTGGGCTATATGATTACACTGGGGAGGCCGAACATATCTTAAGTATGTTAACATAAAATAAAAGATGCCTTCTTCTTAGGACAAGCAGGCTTACGTATTTTCATTTTCCCTGCCCACATTTCTTTCTTTAAGGTGTGTAATGTTGGAAACCCCTTGAGGCAAAAATTAGGTTTTACAGTGGCTTATGGTAACTTCTAGTCCCATTATGTGTGATGGGTTCAATAAACTCTTGCTTAAAGATCTGTCTGGATGTCATGATAACATGGGAATGCTGCCAAGCTATCTCTTTAAGGAATTCATAATACAGTGCTTAAATATTTACAATTAATTCTGAACATCTCAGTACAGTTAGAATTCATAACATCCTGACAGACAGTTGGGAACAAAGGCATTTAATGTTAAATGAATATGTTTGTGTGTGAATTGATTCACAGATCAAAAATGTTGTGGTTTTATTTTTTATTTTCTTGAGGGTGGTAGTAGTATTGCAGAGGGACGTTATAAGCTTTGTATTAATTGATGAGGTCAGTGACTACATTTGGCTATCTGAAGAACACATTTTTGGATTTGTGGAGACGAATAGTGCAAGGAAGTGTACTTTCTATTTATTTTTGCACAACATAGTTATAAAGGATTTTAAAAAATATATCAGGCCAACAGATGAATTACTATTTCCATTCAGTTTGGCCATAAAGAAAATATAATAGCTGTAGGATGTAAAATCAATTGTTTGATTGAATCTGACATCTTTATGTACTTTGTGAAAAATCATGGTAGGTAAAATTTAAACTCTTCCGTTCCTGTTGTACGGAGAGTTTGTCCACTTCATCTTGCAATTAGTTATCCTAGAACACATGTTGATGAAAGCCAAGATATGTGTATTTAAATAAACCTTTCTTAAATATCATGCATTCCAACAGGACTTGAGAAACTGAAAACTTCCTGTGGCTAATGTTATAGGCTTGACTGGGGTAGTTCCTCATTCCTATCCTACCTTTTAAACATTTTCTTTCACAGGCCTTAGCTTTTTTTTTTTTTTTAATCTAATTTCTCTATGATATGAAGGTTTTCAAAATTAGACATTTTATAATCACTTCCCTAAGATTATAAATAATGACCTAAGTAAGATAAAAAATTCTTGCATGGAACACTCTTTAAAACAAAATGACTTCATGCAACAGAATCACTCAAGTGCTTCCAGTTACATAAGTGACTCTCTGGGCGTCAGGCACCTAATGAGAGGCATTAGCTTTCCAGGCCAGTAAGTGCCATTTAAGGAAAGCACTGTGGTGATTTGCCATACAATAGAGGAGAAAAATCCCTTGTGGTTTTACAGTACCTTTCTTCCAAAAACTTACAGAGTTTTTACATAGATCATTTCCTCTGTCTTGAAAACAATTCCTGGGTAGTATTCTATATGATTATATTGTTCCCAAGGCTCCCCACATACTTTCTTCAATGGTGATTATTTGAGCTCCTACTATGTGCCAGTCTATTACTGGGTTTATGGAGCAGAGTAAGGTTTCATACACATCTCTGAGTAGCAGTCTGTTGAGCAGAGAGATCTGAACAATTATTATAACAGAGAGTGTGGCTAAGTGTACAGTAGGGGTGAGGGCAATTGCCCTGGGGTCCCAGAGGGTAGAGGTAGAGTAACTACTTCTGTCTGGAGGATGAAGCTGTAAAGCTTTTGGAGAAGAAACTCTTGAAGAAGGTTTCAGCAACACAACAAAACAAGACTGGAATCTCTCTCTCTCCAACTCATTTTCCAGGTGAGATTCTCTGAGTTCAGCTTACTTCCAGAACCATGACAAAGTGGCTTAGAGGTTGGGGGGAATTCGGGGAGGAAGTTAGGAGAGAATCAGAATAATTTGAGGGCCTTTGAGGAAAAAAAATTTACGTATCTTCCGGAGATGCCTGTCTTCCCCTCTTTTTGTGAAAGAATGTTAATGATGGGAGGGTGTACCAGTTATTTCACTCGTGCTATGCAGAAACATAGATAGTGTCTGCCCTAGCGAGTTATTTTGTCAATTGGAAGAATGAACTTTATAGGATATGAAATCCTATTCTTAAATTATTTGTTCCATAAAGTATATCTATTATGAATTCACAGAATCTTCAAATCCAAAGAAAAGATGTTCTATAAATGAGATGTCAGTTATTTGTTTTTTCTTAACTCAGTAATAAATGACATGTGGCAGGTAAAATTCCTCTTCCTCCTCCTCAGTGAGTGTACTCAGTGAGTGTACTTTTCTTTCCTGAGGACAGTACTGGTTGGATCTGCAGTTGGTTGGATTTAATCAGTACGAATTTAAGAACTGTGAGACTAGTTGTTGAGGGGAATTATGGATTTTTCCATCATTTCTATGACAGCTCTGGTTGAGGAGAAATCTTTTTTAGAGATGAGGGGTGATCGTGGTAAGTTCCCTGGGTGAGTAGTCAGAAAATCTAGGCCCTGGTCCTGGCTCTGAAATGAAATATCCCCATCATCAAACCATTCAGAGGTTCAGTTTCTTCATCTATAAAATGGGATGTTTGGATTTAATGATATCTCAATTCCTTCGAGGTATGATATTTTATAATTATGTGGTTGTAGAAATGAACCTTTTTGCAAGCATTTGACATTAGACTATTCATTTTTTCATGGTGTTCACTCTATTATGTGTTTTCCTCCTTTCCTCTGCCTGGGAAATTACTGTGCATCCTTCAGGGTCCCAGGAACAAATGAAAGACATGATATATTCTGAGTACTGATATGTATGTGCTAGATATGGTGATAAGGGTGACCTTTGGTCAGGTTTTGCCTGTTACCCTGGAATAAATTCTTTTTAAAGATTATTTATTTATTTGGTGGGGAGCGGCAGAGGAAGAGGGAGAGAAAGAATCTTAAGAAGACTCCTTGCTGAATGCAGAGCCCAACATGGGGCTTGATCTCATGACCCTGAGATCATGACCTGAGCCGAAATCACGAGTTGGATGCTCAACTGACTGAACTACTCAGGCACCCCACCCCGGAATAATTAATAGTGCTTTCAAGAGTGTCCTGGTTTAGGCAACAGATTACATGGTTTTAAGGGTTTTATAAACATTCCTTTAATTCTCATAGCAATTCTGTGAGGTGGGTATTATCATCCCCATTTTCCATATGAGAAAAATTACAATCTAGAGAATACTGAGGAGTTTATTCAAAGCCTCATTACTTATATGTGGTAATTGTGTCCTGGTGTTCTGACTTCAGATATCTCACTGCATCTTGGTGCCCACATCGATTGCCATTTTTTGTAGGAAGCCATTGCTGGCTCAGACCACCATACTCTTTCCTTTTCTGGCCCCTGCGTTTGTTTTTCTTGCTGAAAATTTTCAGCATACATGTAAACATCTGTATGTCTGAGGCTCTTCTCACTGGACTCTGTTCCATCATGAGAGCAAACTCCCTGTCTTGTTTATTACAGCACCAGCAATGTTTAGCACACTTTGCCTGGGTCCATGTTTACGGGCACCTGTGCTGTATTTATATTAGAATCTTGCCAGCATGGCATCAGGAGCCTTACTTTCCAGTTTGGGCTCCCCACCATGGTAGCTTATGTGACTTTTAAAAATTTTGACTTTTTCCAAACCAGATCCAACTAACTTTGAGAGGCCATGAGGATCAGTGTGGGCAGTATATGAAAAGAATGAGCATTTATAGAGTGCTTCTCTTTGTCAGGAATCTCCCTAAGTCCTTGAAGAGATGATCTCATTTCATCCTCCCAAGAGCCTCCATGATAGGGACCTTATTCGATATAAAAATGTTAACTTCCTGACACATTAGTGACAAAGCTACGAAGTAACAGGTGGAGGCAGGATTCCAACCCGCCTACCCAAAACCTTTTTGTCTTGGAATTCAGTGGCCAAAGACAAGGTCATAGAACTAGTGAGGGAGTCTTGGGAATTCTTAGCTGAAGGGTCTTAAAGGAAAGTGTCAGGACTGTATTTTGCCTTCTGCCAGGATTCAGCAGCTCTCTCAGTCCCTTCATTTAGGGCCTGCTTGCAGCAACAGCAGAAGGTCCTTGTCTGTCTGAGTGGGGCTCTGGAGCCCTCCTGACTATGCGCTTGGGTCCTGTCACAGAGCCAAGAGGCAGCATTGTGTCAGGTTTGGGCCATACTTTGGAATGTGTAACTGGTGATCCCTTTTTGATGGAGTCCATGAGGTTTCTGTAGACACTTACCCCGAACTGCATATTAAAAGTCAATATGTTTGCTGAGCTTGCAGAAATCTTCTTTTTGAAAAGTAAATATGAGGAGTTAAACTCAAGCAGAACAGCAATAATGGACATAACCCTTGGGTGGCTGTAATACTATTACAAAGGGAAATGCTGCCCCTCATCCAAACCTTTCCTTGAACCTGAGGCTCTGAGACCACCTAGGGGCAAAGGGCATTTAGCATGGTACCTCCTGTGAGGGTAGGCGCTGAATAAGAATTTACTGATGGAGGCTAAACCTGTGAATGTCAATGGTTCAAACCGTTCCTTACTAGGGGAAAATGCCTTTTTTATGGGATTCTTAATATAAGGTCCATAACTGATTATAATTCTGCAGTTGAGTTTCACGAAGCTCAAAAACTCCTTCACATTTGCAAAATCAGGCCTATAATCACTTTTACGGAAATAAGTTTATAATTTTTACGATTCTCAAAGGCATTCTGTCCTCATTCTCATTTTAACTGCCTGCCTTCCAATTTCATTGAAAAGGTACCCTTTGGGCATGAGAGGTAGACCAGAGGACAAACAGAGACCTTTCTTACACCTGTGGAGTTCTCTTCCACCCAGCATCTGCTTACTCACCTACATCTAAGAGAGATCCTTGTGATGCCACAATACCATGACCATGGTGCTGAGTGAAAGAATAATTTGATTTATGTAGGCTGGCCTGTGCCATTCTCTTGGGATTTGTCCTCACCTCTGAGGTACTCTAAAATCATTTGGAATATCACTGCTGTGACCCTGAAGAGTTTCTCTAGGTATTTTCTCTTTCACCCATGTACTGAACTTGAGCTCAGTTGTCAGCGTCTCCATAGATAAAATATAATGTGTGGGCTGGTTGATGGTGAATGACTTGTTTCTTCACAGCTGGAGTGAGTCCCCTCAGCACAAGGTATGCTGGGCTCTGCTTGACGTTAGGTAATAGAATTTTTAGTCTCTATCATTAAACACCTTAAACAGAAATACTCTTCTGGTGGTAAGGCTTACAAAAATATAAGCAGTTCTTATAAAGAAACGGAAAAATTAATGCCCATGATTATTTCAGCTATGTTAGTTTGTAGCAAAAAATGGTCTATTTTTATGTTCACTTTTGGGGTTGACTGGGAACTTTTTTTAAAAAAACACAGCTTAGTAGCATATTTTTATCCTGTTTCAATCATTAATATTTTAGTCTAGATATTTCTCTCTGAACATTATCAGAAATTGTTTATAATTTTAAAACTTCAGAATAGCATCAGATTAATTAATTTGGTTTGTATATCAAATTGCTTTTGAAATAGTCAAGCTTTGTGTGAGCTTTTTCTCCCCCTCTGTGCATGAGAAATTTTAAGAGTGTAAGAACAGTTGGCATCAATTGTTCTTTCTTGAATTCAGTTAAGCTTATCACAAACTATGTCATGGCCAGAGCTTAACGTGTGGTTCCCCTTCCAGAAAACCATTTGCCAAATACAACACAGTTTGGATGGTGGGAAAGCTGTAGAGTGTTCACATTTAACTTAGAATTCTCCCCCTATGATACAAGTTTGGAGCTGGAGAAAACATGTTGATTAATCAGCATACCTGACTATCTCATCTTTCCCACTTCTGAAAACCACAAATGCAGAAGCAGCCGTTACTGGATCCTGAACACGGAGTTTTCTGCTCTGAGCCCATCTGGAGCTGTCAGTTAATAATTTGAAACAACATGTGAGGGTGAAGGGCGCCTGGATGGATAACTACAAATGTTATAAAAAAAACATGATTTTTGCCTGAAGACTTGTAGCCTAGATATTTGGCCCCGAGTATGGAGTCTCTTTCATCTTCATCTCATTTGGTAATTAGCACACTGACCCTGTGCAGACTAGAAGCATAGAAAAACATTTTGAAAAGTGCAGAGGAAGAAGTAGGATTAAGACAAACATTTATATAACCAGGAAAAATGACCCGGGGAAGACGGGAAATCTGGTGACACTCTGTTTACCCATAGCAATGTTAAAATAGTTTGCAAGTGAAACAAAGCAGAGCCCCTTGAATAAATCACTAAGAAAGTATAAGGATAGACTAACAGCCAAGAGCGCGTCACAAACTACCCGTGTGATATGATTCTCTCCTGTTATATCAGACAGACAGCCGCCTTATGAACATTGTTCCTTTTTTCCTCTTCCCAGTTACTCCCATCATGGAATCCCGTGAAACTGTGAGCTGTTGTGAATCGGAAGTGAAAGTGGTTGAGAATAACTTACGTTATTAGAAAAGGGGAGAATATCAGAATGGTATTGGGTCCTAATCAAGACCTAAACATTAGTCTAATTTGGAGACAGTTTTATAAACCTTGAATATCTGAGAAAAAACAAAAAACAAAAAACAAAAACAAAAACAAAAACGCATAGCAATTTCATGAGGGGCAAAAATCTCCCATGTTTTTGCAGATCACGTGCCCTCTGAGAAGCTTGGCTTAGCGTCTCCATCAAAAGCTAGAGGCATAAAGCTATCAGAAAGTCAACTGAACTTTCTTTCTTAACTTGTATGTAAGTGGCTCTGGTTTGATTCCAAGTAGTTTATCTCGAGGGAGAGATAAGCTCTTTCGCACACAGGTCTCCAGAGTTTGCTGGTCTGACTGCTTGCCAGTCGGATGCTAAGAGCCCCAACCTGGGATCATGAGGATGCCTGCTGCTATGTGAACCATATCCCTGGTGTCAGGATCTGGGGGATGTCTGTAGAATGACTTATGGGAGCTTTGTGTTCATGCATTCATTTATGAATAGGACTGTTCCAGGTGCAGGTAAATGCGACAAAGAAGAAGTCAAGGGTTCCTTGCCCTCAAGAAGCTTATCTTCTATTCGAAAAGTCCAAAGTTGAATTATCAAGTGAATTGAGGAAGTACAGAATATGAAAAAGCCTATATCAAATGGTAGGTAAGCATTTTAAGTAATAAGTGCTTGGAACTCAGGGAAGATAGATTGGATAGGTGAGGATAATCAGGAAAGTTTTTGTGGAAGACGGGACTACCACACCACCTCTCATTTATATAGCGCTTGCTTGAAACAGGTGGATTTTACATATATCATCTTTTGAATGACATGACTACTGTCATTTTTAAAGCTGAGGAGTGAGGCCCAGGGAGACGAACACTTGGCTAATACTACACACAGGTAGAAAGGAGTCCTCATACCCAGGTTTTCCCCCCAAATTCAGGACCAATTCTGCTACTCAGTGGCCTCCCTGATGAGTAGGTAATGCAGTCCATCCTCGTTATTCTTGGATCCCATAACTGAGAACTTGATTACTTGCTAAAATGTATTTGTAACCCCACATCGGTCCTTGTGGCACTTTTGCAGTTATTTACGGGCATGAACAGAGTGGTGGAAGATTTGGCTTACCCAACCCATGCATGTTCCCAGCTGAGGTCGAACAAGGCAACATTCTGCCGTCTTGCTTCAGCTCTCACACTGTAAACAAGTGTCCTTTTCGCGGTCGATTTAGCTGGTGCTTTTGCTGTTTCAAATGGCTCTCAAATGCAGTGCTGAAGGGCTATCTAGTGCTTCTGAATGCAGGAAGGCTGTGTGAGGTGCCTTATGGAGAATATTTGTGTGTGATGTAAGTTTCCGTTAGGCATGGGTTACATAGTGTTGTTGGCCCTGAGTTCCGTGTTAATGAATCATAAATATATGTTGAATAAGGTGCGTTTAAGCAGTGACACGCATCAAACAAGTTTAAGTATTGATTGGTTGACCAAAATGTTATGACGGAGGCTCACAGGAACCTAACCCTGTATTTTCTCTTAAGAGTTGTAGGTACTCCTCACTTCAGCATTCAATGGTGATTTTATAGAACAAAACTATGGCTAATAATCAGAATCAACTGTGCTTTAAAGGAGTGAACAGAAGGAGGGAAGATGTTGCAGCAAGGAGAAGAGCATGAACAGAACAGAATGGGGGAAAATTCATGGTTGTTTAAAGAATAGAAAATAAACAGTTCTAGTGGGCCTCAAGGCTGAAGACCAATTGCAGTAGATAAGGTCTAGATCCCAGAGTGTGAAGCATCCATTAGATCTGGCTGATGAATTTGGACTTAATCTGACACATGGATTTGGAGTGGGGATGTTATGAAAGCCTCTCTGGGAGAAGAGTGTTTAGGTGGGCTGTGCAGGAAGAACTGGCCTGGGAAAAATGGCAGTGAGGAGAGCACTCGCGCGCGCTCGCTCTCTCTCTCTCCAGGCACTTGCCTCTGCTGACAAGGATTTATTGGTGGAGCAGGAAACAAGGGCTCTCCAGGTCTTGGTGGATGATACTGAAGGCACAGAGTGAAGAGGCAGCTGACAAAGGTGAAGGTGTCTCACGGAACTGGAGAAAGTTCAGGGAGAAAATTCAAAACAACTAGGAAAACAATTGAAGAAGGATCTTTAACTGAACGAGGAGCCAGTGTAAATTTTGGAGCCTGTGTGTGGTGTGGTTTTGTTCCTTCATGTGTGCAAAAACAGGGTTCTGGAAAGACTAGGCAACTCCGGGAGAGGGCATGGAGACTGCTAAAAACAATTCCAAATATGTGTATTTGGTTTCGGGAGTTGGCTCATCTGGCTACCACGGTCATGTAACAGTTACAGTATACTTCTAAGGCAAGAAGAATAGGACTATTCTCTGTTGGGCTTGTTACCTTTTCTGAGGAGTATTATATAGCATTCATTGTTCTCCATTCAGATTCACATCTTGTGTTAGCACGCACACACACACGCTTGCACTCGTGCACATGTACGTGGTGTCCTGTTGCACTCAATAAACCATGACAGGACACAGTACATAACTGCTACAGAAAAGTCTACGGCTGCTTTGGAATAACACTGGGCCATGTCTGACACATCGAGAGTGGCAGATTCTGATTTCTGAGGCTGGCTGCCCTGAAGTAATCTCTTAATATTTTTCTTGTAATATTTCTGTGAAAACTGACTTGCAGAAATAAGTGGAATGAAACTATGAGTGAGTCACTGAGGCTTTATTTTGAATAGACCTGGATATGTATGCCTTCCTGAGTTTTTAATTTCAGAAGAATTAGGCATCAAGATAAGTTAACCAGACGCTCCCATTTTCCCTCTACAACTGATGGTTTTGCAGACTCGTCATGGAATCCCAAGCTGCTGGTGTGAAAATAGGTCTCTCCTGGGGAACTGAGTTTTGCCCCATCAAGAGGGGATTCTCAAACTTGAATACAATTTCCTTAGGGAAGCCCTTCCTTTGTCCTCATTTAGAATCCATGTGTTTCTTCCTTAAATTTTCTCAGCCCTTTCCTGAGTTAGACACGTGGGTGAAAGTTGGATCCTGGGCATATGGGTGTGCACTTGATATGGTAACCCCTTAGGCTGACTCCATGTATCTTAGGAAAGTACGATAAGGATATCTCTAGGGGGACATAAAGTTTTTTGAAGTCTTTAGCAGAGTTGAGACCTTTAATCACCAAGGAAACTCTCAATTTCCCATTTCTTCCCCTTTTGTCGTTCCTTTCTCTCACAGAGTGAACTCCAGTTCCTATAAGGCTGGGAGACTCTCCTCACTCTTCACATTTCTTTATCATCTTTGGAACCACCTTACCATCTATTTAGGTCTTCAGACTGTACTTATTCCTAAATTATGATACTTTGCTCTGGCTGAAAAAAATATAATTTATTAGTTGGTATGACTTCCCATCATTCAAAGAACTAGACATGATTTGACAAAGTGTATCTCCATTGTTATGCAGAAGAGAACAGGAAACATTCCTTTTCACCTACCCACAGCCTCAGTGATAGTTCTGACAGTGAATGACTTCTGACAGGGCAAGGGATCAGTGGGTTTTCACCTGTGCCTTGAAAGAGTAGTAGAGATTAAACAGAGGGGAGAAGGAGAGCATTCTAAACAGCTGGGGATGGGGAGAGAACATGGAGAAGGAAATATCTGTGGTTTTATCCAGTTTACCAGTCTGGATAGAATTTTCTAGGGAATAACTGAAACGATTTGACATA
This sequence comes from Mustela nigripes, assembly GCF_022355385.1. Taxonomy (NCBI): domain Eukaryota; kingdom Metazoa; phylum Chordata; class Mammalia; order Carnivora; family Mustelidae; genus Mustela; species Mustela nigripes. The sequence goes on from NC_081562.1 coordinate 62,109,337, forward strand.
TAGTAGGACCTCAGTGTGCATTAGCAAATGAGTGAATGATCATTTAGACAAACAACATTGGTTTAAATTATGGAGGATATTGTATTTCAAGCCAGGAAATCTGGTCCTAATTCTGTAATGAATTCTGAAATTTTGAAAATAGTGTGAGCTATGTCCTCCTCCTGTGCCCTCTTATGTTCAGTATTTTGTTCTGCCCGTGTAGTTAGTTTAAAAAAGGGGAGGGGGGAAGCATTAAACTACAAAGAGAGAAATATTTATGTTAGTGAAAATTAGAATTTTTTGAGTACCTGGGTGGCTCAGTCAGTTAAGCATCTGCCTTCAGCTGAGGTCACGATCCCAGGATTCTGGGATCGAGTCCCACATCGGGCATTCTGCTCAGTGCAAAGTCTGCTTCTCTCCCACTCTTCCTTCACCCCCCGTTTGTGCTTTCTCTCTTGGCTCACTCTCTTTTTCAAATAAATAAATAAAATCTTTTTTAAAAATCAGGATTTATTAGTGATATTATAAAAGCTTACTACATTTAGTACATGTTTACCATAATTGTCAAATGTTGGGGATAGATGGTGGTGAAAAATAAAACAGTACACTAACAAAACTTCAAAATTGTGATTCTTACAGAAATAGTGAGGTTGGCATATATATAGAATAAAATAATGAGCCTGTGAAGTAAGTAATATAGAAATCATCAAATGGAAAAGAGAAATAAAATAAAATAAAATATTTTGCACTATACACTTAAATATACCTCTGAGCAGAGGTTTCATATGTTGTGTAGATGAAACACATTTCATAGACTCATGAGTGAGAACTTATAATGTCATTCAATTTCATCTCCAAATGCTATCCTTCCTGATGCAGAAAAACAAAATCTAGAACTTTGAAGTAAACTCACGCAGAGTTATGTATTTCTCAGTCTAACCAAGTTTTTATTTCACTTCGTTCCTGGTTTACTCACTCTCTCTCCCCTTCCTGGATTAATTTTAAGAAATTCAATCTCTCTGGTCAAAATGGAGATGTCTCTAGTCTTGCCTTAATGAGAACTGATGTCCTCTTTTGCCGAACCGTCTCACCATACCAAAGGATCATCCTCTTGCCTTACCAATCTGTCATGAAATCCAGGTGTGGGGGCTCTTCTCCCTCCCTTCACAGAATGAAGCTGATGCCCTCTAGCTTTGCTTTTAACAGAATCCTCATCTGATGGAGGAATTAATTCTGTCTCCTACCTTGTCCCTTTGTAGCTTGGAAGTCAAGATGTTTACTTCTTTCACTTCTTGATGTTACTTGGCAGCCTTTCTTCTCCTGTGTCCCTGACCTTACTCCTTGCTGTCTGTTCTACACTAGCTCTGTGTGTTGTCCACTCAAGTCTACCATCAGGGTCTGGCTTTCAGACTTTTACTCCCTTTACTTGATGGTTTGTGTCCTACTGTGCTTAGGCTACCCTACCAAAGTAACCATAGATTAGGTGGTGTAAATAACAGAAACGTGTTTTCTCACAATTATGGAGGCTGAGTCCAAGATCAAGGGCTGATTTCTCCTGAGGTCCCTCCCTCTTCTTGGCTTGTTGATGGCCACTTTCTGGCTGTGTCCTCACATGGTCTGTCCTCCATTGGTGTGCACCCCCGGTGTCTCATGTATTTACATTTCCTCTTAAGAGGTTGTATTAGAGCCTACTCTAATGGCTTGATTTTAATTTATTCACCCCTTTAAAGATCTGTCAAACTCAGATGCAGTGACATTTTGATGTACCAGGGGTTAGGGCTTCAACATGTGGATTTTTGAAGGGACAAAATTCAGTCAATAGGACTTTATTCTTGACCCAAGATAGTAAACCATCTCTATGTTCATAGCAGATTTATTAAAAAGGCCTATATTCCTTTCATTGAAAATAATTCTTAATCTGAGTCTGCATCAAAAGACATGTGTAATGTAGCATGTGTAATGGTAGGTTTTCCCTTTCTTCCAAAGGAACTGATTATTGCCAAAAGAACACCAGATTTAATTGATTAATGCTGTAATAAAGTATACCAAATCCTTTTTTCCAGAAAATAAAATTAATGAGACTCTCGTTGGAACAATATGCATGCTTTTTAAAATGTTCACACGAGGGGTGCCTGGGTGGCTCAGTCAGTTAAACGCCTGACTTGATTTGGGTTCAGGTCATGATCTCATGGTCGTGAAATCAAGCGCCACATGAGAATCAAGATTCTCTGTCCCCCTCTACCCCTCCCCCCCCAAAAGATGTTCATATGAGTTACCTGATACTATCAAGTAAGAAACAATTTGATAAATGATTTTTAAAAACTAGCTTGAAATTGGGCAAGGTCCAAAATTACTACGTGGGGGCAGTATTTTTATGTGTTTACATTTTCCATTTAGGCTGTTAAAGAAAAACACACTCTGAGATTCTAGATCAAAGGGGACTTTATTGGGGGACTCTTCTAAGACAGGTAAAGGACAGACACGGATGGGGCTGCTGTTTTACTTTTAGCGCAGCCTGAAATCCCACTTCCGTTTCTGTGGTAGATAAAGTGCCTTGGGTGGGCAGGGGGTGGGGGGATGTGCACTTCCGAAGTCCCTAATGATAGGAAACAGTATAACAAGAGCCAAGTTGACCGAGGGAACATGTTCATTAGCGCAGGACTTGAAAGCAGTTTAATAACCCTTTCCTTTTCTTCCAGGCCACCAGTCTCTCCTCTTGCTCCTCAAAATGCACATTTTGATGTTATTCCACTATACTGATTTTAACCTTATATTAAAAAAAAAAAATCATGACCAATTTAAATTGTATTTTTGTGAAGACATGGTTGATCTAGTGCAGGTTTTTCAATTCCATTCAGGAAATAGAATCTAAATAGCAAAAGCCTTGCATCCTTTTCTTCCAACAAAGCTCTCCTTGTTCCACTTCCCCTCTGGGTGAAAGGCAGCGTCCTGTCAGACAGAGGCCCGGAGAATGGGTATTCAGTCCAGTGCAGCCACGTCTCCTCTCTTAACACAGGAAAAGAGAAACTCGGTATGATTTTTACCTTTCCTATCATAAATGTTAACTTGAGGCCTAAAATTAGGGGAGCCGACGTTGAGGTTATAGTGTTCTGTTCTTTGCTGTTAAAACAGACAAAGCCATCAAATGATGTTCGTGTGAAACTATCTCCAAGTGTTGTCTGCCTCCCACGCCCATTGTTTCCTGTTGTGCTTCTTACAAGGACCAGTGATGTAGCTGGAAGTACAGTAGAAAGGACCATACTTGTCATCTCTGTTTCAAAATCCAATAGGAAGGAGTATTTTTCTTGCCGCCCCCTTTCTCCCTCTCTTGTGGTTTTGGCTTTAAAAAAAACAAAAACAAAACAAAAAAAAAAAAAACTTGGTTTTTAACAGATCCAAGAAGTTCAGATGAGATGTTCTTTCCTGTCAAACAGGATCCCAGAACCTTTTGAGGTTTCTCAAGGACTTGTGTCTTTAAGCCGAAAAGTCTGTTCTCTTTCTTCACTGTTGCCAGAAAAGTAATTAGGCCATTTTTCTAATTATAGTAATCTTCCCCAAATGGCATATAACTTCAAATCCAAATGCCATGTAAATTGGCCAACAACACTCTGCCGTGAAGCACTTTAACAAGACAGTTTGAACGTAGGATTTTCACTTTGTGCGAAGGCAAAATGTGTTCTCTGTCCCAGTTACAAACAGGTTTTCTTTCTCAGGGTCCTGACCAAGAGGTCCCACTATTTTAACAGAAAGAGGATGGATGGTAATTGCTCTTGTCACTGGCATTTTGTGAAGAGTTGTGTCTGTGTTGAAGAAGTTAATCTCCTTTTGGAAAAAAGTGTTTATTAGCAGTAGAACTGAACAAGATTAAATTGCACTCCTGTTGTTGTATTGACTAAAAATCTCTAGGTAGTAAGACCGAGATTCCCTGTGTCACAGAACATAGAACCAGGTTTTTCTTCCCCTAAGAATAATCTTTCTTTAGTCTTCTCTATTAAATTAACCAAAGGGAAACTGGGTTCTGCTGGTAAATTTTGTGGTCCCAAATATGCTCACTGTAGATTTATTGCTGCCTTCTCTTGCTCCATCTGTTAAAAGAAACTTTCCCAAATAATATACCCTGGAGATAACTGACTTTTCATTGTGTGCCCACTCTCTTGGCCTTAATTAAATGGGTTTCTGGACTGGGATAAGGGTACTATGACGAAGTCTCTAGATAATGGAACTGGGCAGTGAAGTAATGAAGAATAAATAAGGGTAGATTTCTCCAGGAAATGAGGGAGTTGTGTCAATTAAAAAAGGAAGAATAAAATTGGTTGGGAATTTAAGAACATAAAAATGGACTGAACATTATGAAGAGTACAATAAGGATTGCCACAGTTCCTGAGTGGTGTGCGGATGATGCTTTCAGAGTTAACCAAGACCTCTTGATTTCCACAGAAGTGCCATTAAACCATTAGAACTTGGGCACAGGCAGAAGAGAATGCGTGAAGCGGGTATTTCCAAGTATTAGATTGGATTGGATTCCAATTTATTAGTGGTTTTTGTTTGCAAAAAAGTACAAATTCCTGAATTATTTTCCCAGAAATTATATTTCATAGGTCTGAGGGAAGGCTTTGGAATCTGCATTTTCAGCAAGCTTCCTGGGTGGTTCTGATGAGGTGGTGCTTAGACAACACTATTATTAGCTGGTTACTAGCCAACACTATCAACTATTATGTGTATTATATATTACACTATTAGTTGGTTATTAGCTAACACTATTGCTCTGGGAATTTTAAGGGACATTGGCTGGCAGATTAGCCCAGAGCCCCGACAGCACAATTTGGGGCCAGAACTACTGAGGGAATTCAAAGAAGCAAAAAATACCTTGTAGGCAAGAAAAGTGTGGTCACACTCAGGTGGGATGAATTAGAAAGTTTTTTTTTTTTTTTTTTTTTTTCTCGGAAGCTATTCAAAGGGTGGAATAATGACCTGCTAAAGAGAAAATTATGTTGTGAAAGCCAAACCATGCACTACTTTAAGGGGATGGCTATTTAGATATTGAGTAGGGAATAGAGGAGGAATGTGGAGCTATAAATGTTTTTTTAAGGGAGGGGGCATAAAAATGTACACTGAAAGGATAGGAAAGGCTTTAAGCCTCATTATGCAGGGATGATGGAAAAATACTAGGATCCATACTGGCCATTTCTAAAAGCAAGAGGATGTCTTTTGAAAAGAAAATCTGTATTACTTATTATTTCTGTGGGCCGTCACCACACAAAACACATATGTCAGGCCATCGTTTGAATGCTGGTGTGTGCTCCTTGCAACTCTTCTGGATTATTTACCTGAAGCACCTTAAATAGCCAAACAGGACAAGACGGCTTTTGTCAGTGAACCAGGGAGTCTCAATTTCTTCATTGCTTAGAGTGAAAATGCAGGCCAAGGAATCTTAGGCTTATTTAAATTTGAAATATGCTTTTGCATAAAAATAACTCCCCGACAAACATTTCTTATATAATCTGTTTGTGTGGTCACATGTAGTAAATTCCTCTGTGAAAGAAACTTTTCATAAAGATTCCTTTGTTGGCAATACTTTCATGCTTGGAAGCACCCTTGTGAGAAGCCAGTTTTTCAAAGGGGCATATAACCTCATAATAAAAATGCTACTGAATCCTAGGGACCTATTTCTTCCTTTAATCCCCCAATTCCCTGCTTATGACAACCTCATTAATCATCAGAGTACTCCAGTGAGAATGGTTGTTTTTTAAGAGCATAATTGTAATTTGTGAAGGGTCAAAGGTGATTTGAAATAGAAAAAGATTTTAGTCTATTTAGAAAGTCGCTTTGGCTCTATGGTCTTCATCCCTAAATTACCTCGAAGGGCACTAAGGCATTGTAAGAGGCTGATTCATGGCCATCCAGAGGGTCCAGGTTCTCATTCTGGGAACCTATTACTGTTACTGTATAAGGAAAAGGGATTTTTGCACAGAAGATTAAACTACGGGTCATGAGATGAGATGATTGTCCTGAATTAGCCAGCTGGGTTCTAATTCCAATCATCAGTGTCTTTATATGAGAGAAGCAGAGAGAGATTTGATGCACACAGCAGAGGAGGCTATATGACCGCAGAAGAGGCTGAGATTGGAGCGATGTGGCAGTGAGTCGAGGAGTGCTGGCAGCCACCAGAAACCTAAAGAGGCAGGAAACAGATTCCTCTCAGAGCTTCCACGGTAAATGGAGCTCTGTGGATACCCTGATTCTGGCTCAGTGAAACTGATTTTGGACTTCTGATTTCCTGAACTGCGAAAGAATACATTTTTATTGTTTTAAGACTTCAAGTTTCTGGGGCACCTGGGTGGCTCAGTTGGTTAAGCATCTGCCTTTGACTCAGGTCATGATCTCAAGAGTCCTGGGATCAAATCCTGCTTCAGGCTCCTTGCTTAGCCAGGGAGTCTCCTTCTCCCTCTCCCTTTGCTGCCCTCCAACTAAATAAATAAAATCTCTCTCTCTCTCTCTTTTTTCAAAGACTTTGAGTTTGTGATAATTTGGTATGGCAGCCCCTTGAAGCTAATTCAGAATTTCCCCCAGTCTCTCTTCTTCTGACTTACACTCTGGTTTGCAAAAGAGTAATTACCCAAAGCTTCCTAAAAAGTTTAGAGTTCTGCATCTCATCACAGATCTAGGGACTCAGAATTTCTAGGAATGGGATCCAAGGGTCTGTATCTTTAACAGACTGCCCAGATAATCCTGATGTGCACCAGGTTTGAAAAACATGTCACTGGGATGATGCATTAGTTTCCTCTTGCTGCAGTTAAGAATTGCCACAAATTTAATGGCTTAAGACAACACAAATGACCTCCTCCTAGAGGTCAGAAGCCCAGAAATTTCACTGGGTTTAAATCAGGGTTTCAACAGGGCTTGTTCCCTCTGGGCGCTCTAGGGAAGGAAAGCATTCTCCTGTGTTTTCCAGCTTCTGTTGGCTGTCTGTATTCTCCTTATCCAAAGTCTCTCTGTTTCCATCGTCATGTCACTTGGAGACTTTTGTGTTTCTCTTGCAAGGACCACTGTGCTTGCATTGGGCCTACCCAGATAATCCAGGACAATCTTCATTTTAAGATCGACAAAATCCTTTGGCTGTAACATTCATGAGTACCTGGGATTGGGACAGGCATATGTTTGGGGAACCCTTATTCATTTTAGCACAGACTGTGAGTTTATCATCTCCTGTAGAAACCATAGATGTAAGAGAAGTTCCAGAACAGATTGTCCTGCTTAATTCATTGCGTGTTCACCTGCCTTTTTTTTTTTTTTTTTGGTGTTTTTTTTTTCAAATAGAGCCATTTAGTGTCAAAACATTTAGGGATACCTGGGTGGCTCGGTTGGTTGGGCGACTGCCTTCAGCTCAGGTCATGATCCTGGAGTTCTGGGATGGAGTCCCACATGGGGCTCCCAGCTCTGTGAGGAGTCTACTTCTCCCTCTGACCTTCTCCCCTCTCGTGCTCTCTCTCTCAAATAAATAAATAAAATCTTTAAAAAAAAATTTACAGAGGCACCTGGGTGGCTCGGTGGATTAAAGCCTCTTCCTTTGGCTTGGGTCATGATCCCCGGGTTCTGGGATCGAGCCCCGCATCGGCTTCTCTGCTCAGCAGGGAGCCTGCTTCCTCCTCTCTCTCTGCCTGCTTCTCTGCCTACTTGTGATCTCTGTTTTTCAAATAAATAAATAAAATCTTTAAAAAAATTTACATATGGTTACTATTATTTTTGGCACTTTGGTGGCAGATAGCAAAGCATATAATACCATTGATTCCACAAAAGTATTATGTTATTAAAGTGTTGCAGATTAATCAATTAATTAATTTTAAGTAATATCTATGTCCAATGTGGGCCTTGAATTTACAACCCTGAGATCAAGAATTGCATGCTCTACTGACAGAGCCAGCCAGGTGCCCTGCTGCAAGTTAAATACCGAAGCAAGGGGATGCTATGGGGGGAGATTTTAATTTTCCTTTCCCCAGGGAAGAGAAGGGAGAGGAAGGAAGCCCCTTCCTCAGCCACCTCCAAATAAGTGTATGTTCTAAGTAAAAATACAGTTTTTGGTCTGCAGGTATAGGGTCAAACCAACCCAAATAGAAATTTCACATAAATAAAAATTGGCCCTTGCTCTGCAAGCGTAATTATAACACAAACCCCCAAGATCCCCATTCCAAGCAGTTTCCCCTCTCTAAGCACTTCTCTGTAGAACTTCTGTACGTGTCTTTCACCTTATATTTGCTGATAATTTCTGCTTAAAAATATGACCAGTGTGTTTATCTATCCACAGTGACTTATTGACCAATCAACACATTTATTTGTTCTGGAACCTGCTGAATTGTCTTATTTGTGTCATCATTGCTCAGATTAAGCCGTTCCCACTGCATGTCAGGGTGACCACAGTCACTGAAGGATCCCCAAACTTTGGTTCCCTCTGTTCCTTTCTAGCACCTGTTCCCCTGCCCAGTGTCTCCTCACTGTACTGCCACTGCTACCTTCAAAGCCCATGGATCTGATTTTGTTGCTCTCCCACTCAGAGTCTCTCACAGTTGCCCATAGATAAAAGGGGAGACTAGATATGCCATTTGAAGGCATGGCACTGGAGTCTCCCGGGGTCTTCGCCTGCTGTTTCATTTTTATTGTGTCCCATACACTTTCATGCACCTTGTGTTCCACTCCACTTTCTCCCTTTTTCTCAGAGTCATATACGTTTTCTTTTTTAATAATTATTTATTTTAGAGAGAAAGAGAGAGAGAGCACGAGCACGTGTAGGAAGACGGGCAGAGGGAGAGAGAGAAACTCTCAAACAGACTCCACACCCAGTGTGAAGCCTGATCTGTCATTTGAATCATCACAAATAGTGCTGCTGGGAACATTCTTGTACACGTCTCTTATGAACATATGTGTACATGTTTTGTTGGGTGTGGGCTTGCTGGACCATAAAATGTATGGTTTTTTTAATATACTACTAAAATGTTTTTCACAATAATCATACTAATCAAAATTCCCATCATACATCAGTGTATGAGAATTCCAGTTGACTGACATTCTCAACTTTTGATTATGCTGGATTTTTAAAATTTTAACTCTGGTTTGTGGTAGTATCTTTTCAGTTTGATTTGCTTTTTCCTGAGGAGCTATAACATCTTTTCATATGCTAATTGGACACTTGGATATCCTTTTCATAAAAAGAACTGTTAGTATTTTGCTCATTAAAAAACAAAACAAAACAAAACAGGGCGCCTGGGTGACTCAGTTGCTTAAGTAACTGCCTTTGGCTCAGGTCATGATCCTGAAGTCCCAGGTTCAAGTCCTACATGGGGTCCCTGCTTGGCAGAGAGTCTGTGCCTCCCCCTGACCCTCCCCCCTTGCTCGCTCTCTCTCTTTCTCTCATCCTCTCTCTCTCTCAAATAAATAAAAAAAATAAAATCTTTAAAAACAAAGCAAAACTGGTTTTTCCTTGTCTTAATTGATTTATGTATGTTCTTTTATATTTTGCACAGGTGTACATACTGTAAATACCTTTTCCTACCCTTTGGCTTGCCTTTTTCCTTACTTATGGTCTGGAGACAGTTGGAGGCTCTAATTTTAAGGTACTTCAATTTTTCAAGTCTACTTTATGTTTAGTGCTTATTGTTTCTTATTTAAAAAAAATATTTACCTACCTACAAAATATAAAATATTCTTCTAGGTTATCTTCTAGAGGTTTTATTGTTTAATGTTTTGCATTTAGTTTAAAATCTGTCTAAAAAATGTTTTTTTTTAAAGGGGGGAGGGGGAAAGGGTAGAAGGAGAGAGGGAGAGACAATCTTAAGCAGTTTCTATACCCAGCATGGAGCCCACTGTGGGGCTCAATCTCACTGCCCTGAGATAATGACCTGAGCTAAAATCAAGAGTCAGATACTTAACCAACTGAGCCACCAGGCATGCCTAAAAATGATTTTTGTGTTTGTTGTGAGGTAGGACTGAATGTTTATTTTCTCCATATGAATATTCAGTTGGTATTCTTGGGAATACTGTGAGGCGGCAGAACTGTGGTTAGTGTGGGAATTGTGTTCTAGTAACAATGCTGGTAAGACCAGATATTTTTCACAGAGCTTAGAGCCCAAGGAGATCATTTCTGGGAAGATTGATACCCTAGCAACATGGCCTGGCTTCCTGAGAACAACAGACTTTAGTCTCCCACCCAATCGTTGCGGCTTTGGAAACAAGGCTAAGTTTGTCCAGGTGACACCTGGGCTGAGTCTGACTTTGGGAGAGATTCTCAGGGACCCTGGTCAACCATACTATTTGCTAAAGGAGAGTTTGCCATGGCAGTGGGTAGGGTTTATAGGCTGTAGGGCCTGACTTACCTTCTGCTCCTATGGTTGTTTAAAAAGAAAATAAAAAATCACTATCTGCCTTTGTTTTTTGAAATGTCTGTCCTTCCCCCACTGCACAGTAGTGGTATGTTTAATGTAAATCTGCTGACCACAAGTGTGTGGGTCTGTTTCTGAATTTTCAGTGTTCCTTAGAATTTTTATTGCTATAATTATAATAAGTGAGATTGGTCTGTAATTTTCCTTTCTTATTATGCCATGGTCATGTTGTCATTTTGTCATGTGGGACTTGATGTCAGTACTCTGGGATCATGACCTGAGCAGAAGGCAGATGCTTAACCGACTGAGGCACCCAGAAGCCCCAGCTATTGTCATGTTTTTGTGTCAAGGTCATGATGCCTTTAGCAATAAGTGTCTATTCTCTGGAAAAGTTTGTGTAAGATTTGTGTTATTTTGGTTAAATGTTTGGAAGAATTTCTTGGTAAATTTATCTGAACCTGGAGTTTTCTTTGGGATTAAATATATTTAATATATTTGGGAATATTCAGAATTTCTACTTTGTCTTGTGTCAGTTTTGATAGTATTTTTCGAGAAATTTGCCCATTTTATCCAAATTTTCAAATTTATTGCATTATTCATTATGTCCCCTTATAACTTATCTTTATAATATATGTCAAATCTGTAGCAATGTCTCCTTTTTTCATTCTCATATTGATAATTTGTGCTTTTCTTTTGTTCTTAAACTATCTTATAGGCTGTTCTCTGAAAATTGCCTTAAGTTGTACCTTATAAATTTTAATATCTTATTTCTGTTATCATTTAGTTAAAAATATTTTCTGTTTTACATTGTTTCTGCTTTGACTCATGGATTGTTAAAAATTTATTTATGTTGTTTATTTTCAAACCCTAGTGCACCAAATGTACCTTTAATTTTTAGAGACTTTAAATTAGTATATTTCTTCCAAAACAGTCCTAGAATGGTAGCACACTTTACTCCAGTTACCACCACTTCCTTTTGTGTTATAATTCTTTCATGTTAGTAATTGTCATGCATTTTAAGGAAACATGTATTTTCCTGGGTGTAGACTAACAGCACAGTCGGGGTAGCACCCTAGTAGGAAAGACATGAGAACAGGAGTACATCATTTTATTGCTTGAATATGTGCATAGACTCACCATCAGCTTTTTGAAGCGTGTTCCCACTCTTTATAATGGTGTTTTTAGGTAGCAACTTGCTCCATGTATGACATTTGCTTGTGTGATAGAGGAGATTAAAGAAAAAAAAAACTTTTGGGTTTTTAGATGATTTTACTGCAATCTGAAGTTAAAACCATAACCTTAATAATACAAATGCTTTCAGAATAAGAGTTTCTGACTGTCACGTATATTTACTTGCTTGCACTACAGGAGTCTAAAGCCCGAGTCGGTGATGTCTTCGAGGGAATAATGATGAGTATATAGTATCATATGGAAGTAGAAATACTAATGGAAACCAAAACCTTGAGTCTTCTTTTTTTTTTTTCCCCCTTAATGTTCTATTTAGCCCTTAGAATAATGTACTGCAGTTGCAGTAGCAACAAATGCAGACATACCACATAGACAACCAGAAAATAATCAGTGTGTGCCAGATATTCCTAAGCTTTCTCTCAGAGTTCTAAACCATTACACTGAGAGAGAGAGAGAGAGAGAGAGCGCAAACAAGAAACAGGAAGAGAGAAAGGGAGAGTGAGTAAGAGGTTAAGCCCTGCTGTCTTAACAACTAAGAACTGAGTGTGAAAGACTAAGTGGCAGTGTTTTTTTTTTATCAGAATTGAGTTACTTGGATTGCTTCTGTGAAGTGTTTGATAGTATCTACCCTAATTTTCCTATATTTAGTAATTTGTAGTCGGCTCTTTCATTAAGCCAAAAAGAAATATTGACTCTCTGGTGCCAATTCACTTCTTCCCTTTTGTGATATTTGCTTAGACCATGCTAACATCCTGCCACTGTCACCTCTCTCTCTCTCAGCTGTCTAATCAGTTTTGAAATGGCTTGGGATGGTATAATATCACAGAGAGAAGGTGCTCACATATTGACTCAGTGAATGAATGAATGGGGAGGGAAGGCTGATGGTCAAAAAGTTATCCTTTTATCAGTGTGCCTTGGCGTTTAAGTATTTACTTCTCTGTCAGGAATTGAAGAAAGCTAAGTTTGCATTTTACAGCTTACAACTTTTAGAAAGAGAAATTCTCCTTGAGCACAAGTAATCATGTCCTTTATTTCTTGTTTTCCAGGGCTAGAGCTCTTTGTACTTACAGTGGGTTGCCATGTGCCTGGCCTCTTGCTAGAGTATGTGTCCATTACTATATGCAGTTTAGAAGGAATAGGACCTAGTTGTGAATCCGCTTAGACAGCTGGAGAAAAAACAGTCTGTCATGAGAGCAATGATTAGAATTCATCAAATTGTATTCATATTCTATCCCATAACTTCTTTATCCTGATAGTCTCTGATAATTGCTTAATTAAAAGATAATTAGGGAAGAATGGTTTCATCCAACTAACATTTAGTTACTTATAAGGCCTTGAACCAGTGGTTCCCTGGTAGTTTGTAATGAAGTTGTTATAATGCACACAAACGTTATATTTGTATCTTTAAATACGCATAGAGGCTCATAGGATATATTTTGGTATGAATGGGAATTTTCCACATTAAATTACCTTGCTTCCACTGGTTCTAAGCCCCCCCCAAATGCAGGAAAATAACAATGCAAATCAGTCTCCCCATCTTACCCTGTGAATTTTGAAGTATTTAGTCATTTACTAATGGCCAGATATGAGTAGAACCTGATTTTTATTTTTCTCTGGTGGATTTATTTAGAATCAGCTCAGAAGCAACTTATGACTTTTGTTTTTTGGATGAGAAGTTCCCATACCAGTAAATTCAGTGAAGTGTGAAGGTTTTGGGTGCTGAAGCTGGGTGTCCTGCTGGGGGGCTGAGTTTGGTTGCTATTGCAAGGAAATCCAAGCTGGTATAACAAATCAGTTGCACGGTGTTAGACAGAAAAGAGCTGTAACAACCAAGGCACATACGTGAAAAGATTGAAGGAGAGCGATAATATAATTTGATTTTGATGACCAAGATAATAATCATAGAGGATGTTAGAGCTGCGCAAAATTGACATAGGATGAGGAAAGAGATGGCAGGATGGGGAGATGTCTGGATTCCTGAACAAGAAAATGAATAAAGAGGCCAGACATTTGAAATGACGGTCTACTTGAAATCTTACCCATAAAAACATGTTTTTGGGGAACAATCTGCTGCTTGTGAATACATTTGTCAGTGAACCAAAAATGCCCTGTGGGTTGAAGCATTTCCTCACCCATCAGCCACTGAGGATAGCAAAGTACATGTTTAAAAAGGAAATTAAGTTCAATAGCTTTTGGTATGTTTGAATGGGAACATACATCATTTTTGTAAAGCTTCAATGATATTCTTTAAAGCGACAGCAGGTCTGACCACATTTCCTTCAATTCCCCATAATGAATGAACTTGTGAACTCCTTAGGTCCTGTCTGGCTTCAGACATTTCAGTGGTGCTGGCTCCTTTAAAACCTCCAGCTTGGAGAAATTCTCATGAATTTTATTTGTTTTTATTATGAAATGTTTTGATTATTTTATTTAGTCAGTCATTTTTGGGGGGAGCAGTGGAAAAAGTTACCATTTAAACAGCCCTTTGGGCTGAGGGATGCCAATCTTTAAGTCACCCAGCATTGATTAGGATGGGAGGGAGAGTGTGGGGAGGAGTACCGTGAGTCAGGCGCGAGCTATAGGACCAACAGAATGAACAGCTCTCAAGTCTGACTGTGAATGAATCCAAAATCAAATTAAAATTTTATTTATTGTCAAACTTCTCAAATGCATTGGAATGTGCTTTTCACCTTCATGTGACAGTCTTACAAGATAATATCCATCAGGAGTATATTAGTTTCTGGGAAATTATGTTTAATTCTCTATGGTGTTTGTTCTTGGCTATCTATTGCAAACCAAGAATGGCTTTCTGTTCCTTTCATTTTAAACCTTTATTCTAGATGATAATTTAATGAATAGATAGATAACCATTTCAAAAAATTACCAAAAATATTTTAAATCACTGTTTACTATGTGTGGGAGTTGTTTTCTTCCACCGTACAATTCCAAAATATACATATACATGGCCCTTGGTAATTTTCAGCATTTAAAAAAAGGATTTTATTTATTTGACAAAGAGAGTGAAAGAGTACAAGCAGGGGGGGGGGTGGCAGAGGGAGCGGAGAGGCAGGGCTCCCAGCTGAGTGGGAAGCCTGATGTGAGGTTCAATTCTAGGACCCTCGGATTGTGACCTGAGCCACCCAGGAGACCCTAGCAGTTTTTTATATGTGCTTTTATCATATCTTGTGCAGTTTCACCAGACATATAATCATGTGTTAGGAAATTGTTGAAAAAAAAAAAGGCATCATAGGAACACCTATTGTACACTTAGGACTTCACATGGACCGTATCTTACTATCCATAAAAACCTGAAGTGATAGATATTGTTATTTTTACTTTATAAATGACTACATGACATTAGGTGATTTGTCCATTGTTTTCAATGCAGTAAGTTTTTGAACCATGATGTAATAAAGTCTTCTCTTGCCTCAGTGTCTATAAATAAAGATTAAAATAAACAACTTATAATGTCACCTCCCAAAGGTAAATACTGGCAGCATTTTCTTGTATATTCTATCAGACCTTTTTCTAAACTAAGATAGATTTCCCATCCCATTCCTTACAGTTAGGGTCTCTGTTGGCAACAGAATTCTACTGAGATGGCTTTACTGAAGAGACCTCAATGAAGGCATGATTTATGAAAGTGTGGGAAAGGCTTTGGTTGCCAACAGGGGAGGTTGAGCCACTGGGAAACGAACACTGGTAGACTGTTACCTCCCTAGTCTGAGAGAGTCTGGGAAAAAAATAATGATACTGGAGCCCATGAAAACTAGCTGGAAAGGGCTTCTTACATCAGCCATAGTCCAAGAGGACTATAACCACTTCTCTAAGCACAAGGCTGTAATGGAGGGAAAAAAACCCTCACCTCCATCTCTTCTTTCTCTCCTCCATTCTAGTCTTTTGTTTTGTTTTGTTTTTACTTTGTATGATTCCCACTTTATTAATTTTTTTTAAAATTTGGGTATAGTTGGCACAATGGTACATTAGTTTCAGGTGTACAACTTAGTGATTTGACGAGTTTATATTTTTATGCTGTGTTCATCACAAGCGTAGCTACTGTCTGTTCCCTTACATCATTATTACAACAGGGCTGACTGTGTTCCTTATGCTGTTTCTTTTATTCCTGTAACTTATTCAGTCCATAACTAGAAGCCTGCATCTCTCACCCCACTTCACCCATTTTTCATACCCTCCCCCCGCCCCGGCAACCATCAGTTTGTTCTTTGTATTTATAGGTCTGGTTCTGCTTTTCCTGTATTCATTTGTTGTTTCAGATACCATGTGGGAGTGAAATCATAGGATATTTGTCTTTCTCAGTCTGACTTATTTCACTTAGCATAATACCTTCTAGATCCTTCCATGTTGTCTCACATGGCATGACCCCGTCCTTATGGCTGTGTAATAAAACATGTGTATACCACATTTTTTAAAAACCATTCCTCTATTGATGGACCCAGATTTTTCCATTTCTTGGCCATATGTTTGGCTGCAATAAACATAGGAGTGCATATATCTTTTTGAATTAGAGTTTTTGTTTTCTGTGGATAAATATCCAATAGTAGAATTATTGGATCTTATAGTAGTTCCATTTTTAATTTTTTGCAGAACCTCCATACTGTTTTTCCATAGTGGTAATATCAATTTACATTCTCATCAACATTACACAAGAGTTCCATCTTCTCCACATCCTTGCCAACACTTGTTGTTTCTTGTCATTTTGATATTAGCCATTCTGACTGGTATGAGGTGATATCTCATTATGGTTTTAATTTGTATTTCCCTGATGACAAGTGATGTTGTGCTTCTTTTCACATGTTTGTTGGCCATCTGTATGTCTTCTTTGGAAACACGTCTGTTCAGATCCTCTATCCATTTTTAAATTGGATTGCTTGTTTTTGTTTTTGTTTTGGTGTTCAGTTGTGTAAGTTCATTATATATTTTGGATACTAATCCCTTAATGGATATGTCACTTGTGCATGTTCTCTGATTCAATAGGTTGACTTTTCATTTTGTTCATGGTATTCTTTGCTGTGCAAAAGCTTTTTATTTTGGTGTGGTTCCAATAGTTTATTTTTGCTATTGTTTCCCTTGCCTCAGGAGACATATGTAGAAAAATGTTGCCATGGCCAATGTCAGAGAAATTACTGATTGTCCTCTCTTCTAGGATTTTTATGGTTTCAGGTCTCATATTTAGGTCTTTAATTCATTTTGAGTTTATTTTTGTGTATGGTGTCAGAAAGTGGTGGTCGAGTTTCATTCTTTTATATGTCCCTATCTGGACTAGAGTGGGGTCTGGTCCTCACAGGGAGCTTGTGACCTCAGCAAGCTCTGAGTCCACAAGCCCATACCAGCCCTGGTGGCATTGGGACACAGAAAAAAAAAAAAAAAAGCTGTAGTTTAAAAGGACTGAGGAGCTGTGGGGACTGCTCCCTCCCTCTTCACCCTAAAAGCCCAGACTAGAACAGGGTCTGACTCACAGTGAGCTTGTGACTTCAGTAAACCCAGGGTCCATAAGGTCACCACAGGCTATGTGGTACTAGGACACAGAAAATAAGCCACAGTTTGGTTTAATTAAAAATTTTTAATTAACATTTTAAAAATTATTTCTTAATTTCTAAGCATTTGTCCTTTAAAAATTTATTTATTTATTTATTTTAGAGAGAGGGAGAGAGTGCCTGAGTGAGGGGGAGGGGCAGAGGGAGCAAATCTCAAGCAAACTCCTCCCTGAGTTCAGAGCCCAAAGTGGAGCTTGATCCCAGGACTCTGAGATCATGACCTGAGCCAAAACCAAGAGCCACATTCTTAAAAGACTGAGCCACCCCATTGTCTTGTTTTAGTTTTGATTCTTCTTGTTTTTGTTTTTTCTCTTGTTTTTCTTCCTTCTTTCTCTTCAGCTTTTTTTTCTTCTCCACTTTTCTATTCTTTTTACTCTTACTATTTTCTATAGAAAGCTGCATTTCATAAGGGTAATTAACATATGTAGCCACAGCCCCAGCCTGTCAGCAAAAGTCACTGATCACACACAGCCTGCATAGGAGACACCACTCACAAGACTGCTCCTTCAAGTTTGGGAGATGTAGCTGTTCTTTCTAACCCACAGGAACAAACACAGAAGTCCCAGCAAAATGGAGAAATAGAGAGATATGCTTCAAAAGAAAGAATAAGAAAAAAAAATTTCAGGGAAAGAACCAAATGAAAACCGAGATAAACAATATGCCTGATACATGCACCCAAATGTTTGTAGCAGCAGTGTCCCCAATAGCCAAACTATGGAAAGAACCTAGATGTTCATCAACAGATGAATCGATAAAGAAGATGTGGTGTGTATATACAATGGAGTGCTATGCAGCCCTCAAAAGAAATGAAATCTTGGCATTTGTGATGACATGGATGGAACTAGAGGGTATTATGCTTAGTGAAATAAGTCAGTCAGAGAAAGACAACTATCATATGATCTCCCTGATATGAGGAAATGGAGATACAACATGGGGGGTTAAGGGGATAGGAGAAGAATAAATGAAACAAGATGAGATCAGGAGGGAGACAAACCACTCTTAATCTCACAAAACAAACTGAGGGTTGCTGGGGGAAGAGGGGTCGGGAGAGGGTTGTGGGGTTATGGACATTGAGGAGGGTATGTGCTATGGTGAGTGCTGTGAAGTGTGTAAACCTGGCAATTAACAAGCATGTTCCTCTGGGGTTAAAAATACATTATATGTTTATAAAAAAAAAACATGTAAAAAAACCCACACAATATGGCTGATAAAGAATTTAAAATAATGCCTCTAAAGATAGTTACTGGGCTGGAGAAAAGAGTGGAAGATCTCAGTGAGACCTTCTATAAAGAGATACAAAATACTAAAAAGAAGCAAGCAGAGTTGAATATAGTAACTGAAATTAAAAGACACACTAGAGAGAATCAGGCGTAGATCAGATGATGCGGAAGAATGATCAGTGATCTGGAAGACAAAAATGGACAGCACACAAGCTGAACAGCAAAAAGAGAAAAGAACAAAAAATGGGATAGATTAAGAGATCCTTGGGACAACAAGGTCTCAGAAAAAGAAGGAGAGATAGAAAGGTCTAGAAAATTTATTTGAAGAAATAGTAACTGAAAACTTCCCTAATGGAGGGAAGGAAATAGCATCCCAGTTTATTCTGGTCTTATGTGAGTGCTGCTTGTGGCAGAACCCAGCTGGAATCCAGCCTTGAAAGGAGTGCCGGTGATATGGGGTATAGTGGTTAGCTTCTTGGGGAACAGGGTAAGTGTGGGAAAATGTGGAGAAGCACAAACAGAAGTCAGAACAAGATCTTACTATGCATAATCATTTTCCATTTTGTTCAAATTAACATTCAAAAATGGTTTTACAGCAGCTTGCCACATAATCTTCACAGTGAAGTATCTAGATCATTTACACATTTTTTTATTATTGAAAATGTTGTAATAAACATCCCTGTAGGCACATTTTGGTACATGTCTTTTCTAGTTTCCTTAGAATAAATCCCAAGAGGTGGAATTGGAATTTGAAGGTCTGCACATTTTGAGATGCAATGCAGTGCAATATAATGGGACTATTAGGTGGATGAACTCTTAAAGACTGATTTTCTCTGTTCAGAGTCATGTTCTGGAATTTGAACCAGCTGTGTGACTTTGTTCAGGTGAATTAATCTCTCTGAGACTCAGTGTTTTTATCTTTTGAGTGGAGCTAATAATCATATTCCATGAGGATATTTTTAGGATTAATCAGAACACTTAGAATTTATATGACTTATAATAAATACCATATAACTATTAGCCAGAATTATTTGTAAGGGTTTTAACATATGATAAAAAACTGTTACCTAAAAAGTTTGTACTAATTTATATTTCCTTAAACAGTATTTAGGGAGCCCTTGGGGCACGTGGGTGGCTCAGTGGGTTAAGCCTCTGCCTTCAGCTCAGGTTGTGATCTCAGGGTCCTGGGATTGAGCCCTGCATTAGGCTCTCTGCTCATCGGGGAACCTGCATCCTCCTCTCTCTCTGCCTGCCTCTCTGCGTATTTGTGATCGTTCTCTCTCTGTTAAATAAATAAAAATCTTTAAAAAACCCCCAAATACCAGTATTTAGCGAGCCCATTTCTCCATATTTTCATCATTTCTCTCAATCTTTGTTAGCTTGACAGACCAGGCCTGGTAGCTCCTTAGCATTTTAGTTTTCAGTTGAGATTCAATTTGGAGATGGACTTATTTTCTTTGATATAGAATGGACTTCAAAATCATGTGGTCCTTTAGGGTCATTATGACCATCAATTGTCATGGTACTGTGGTTGTCCATGACTAATGGTTAATAAGAAGTTCTGGTTTTATTATTGGCTGCAGTGTCTAACAGCTTAGGAACTATGCAAATAAAGTACTCTAATGAATATTCATGAAATATTTAGCTCAGCTAAGCAAATGCACCACCAAAGGGGTTAAACGAATGCAAAGATTTTCCATAATGAAATGCTAGATATAGAACAGATGTACAATTCCAGTGTGGGATGGGCCCACCACTGTTTCCAAACAGCCATCACACAGCTCATGAAATCATCCTCGCACCTGCTCATGTGGCGTGGATCCGTGCTTTGTTGGCAGTGCCACTGGCGTCAACGTAGGAGATGGAACTGAACGTGATTCCTTTATATCTGGAGCTGTTAGTGCATGGTAAGATACTTCTGCTGGTAATTTGATTTACAAGGTCCTCCTTAGTGACCTCCTAACTCTTCTTTCAAAATTACTTTTTCACATGCATCATTGTCACCATGCAGCAGGCTAAAGCAATTTGTCGACCCTTGAGAACAGTCCTCCCAAACCTGGAAGTAGAGATTCTGGACTAAGCTTTAATGATGACATTTCATTTGCTTTTTCTTTAAATGTAAGGGGCTTCAGACCTGACTCACCTCTGGCACGCAAGCATGTGGTAAAGTGGTGATGGTGGGGAGGATTGGTGTTTTCATCTTGCTGGCAGTTTCGCAGAAGTTGCTGACATGCTGAGGTTACCCTTTTGGTCCATGTTAATTTTTGTGGTTGTGTAATATGATGTCTGAGGAAAAGGAAAGCCATGGAGTGCACATCTTCACAGAACAGACAGGTCAGATAATTCTTTTATGTGAGTTCTTCCTGTGTTTTCTTTAAAAAAATCTTCACTTAGCCTATGATCATGAAGATACTCTCTTCTCTTAGAAGTTTATGGTTTCACCTTCAGTATTTAGGTATATGATTTGTCTCAAATTAATTATTTGTGTATGGGACAAGGTAGGGTCAAGGACCCTTTTCCCCACTTATTTATCTGACTATTATACTTCATTTGTTGAAAAACTTTTATTTCCTCCATTGATTTCCCTGGTGACTGTTGAAAACCAGTTGGAGATAAAGGTGTGGGTATATTTCTTAAATTTCTATTCTGTCCATTGAAATATTTGCCCATTAGAATGGTTTTCAAACTATGGTCCACAGACCTGTGGGGTCCCTGGGATCCTTTCAGAGGCTCTGTGAAGCCAAAACTATTCTCATGATAATATTAAGGTATTGTTTGCTTTTTTCACTGACTTGCTGTTTACACCAATGATGTATAAGCAATTCTGGGTGAAATTGGTGGTACCTTAGTATGAAGCAAGGCAGTGGTGCCAAACTACTCACTGTCACTGCCACACACTTAAGAAGTCCATAATGAGGTGAGAAAAATGAACTTATTAAAGTTGACTCCTGAGTATGCATTTTTAAAAAAATTTCTATTTGATGAAGTGGGAAGTATGTATAAAACAGTTCAATTACATACCAAAGTTCTGATGGCTGTCTAGTGTAAGAGTTCACAAACTTTTTTCTGTATAGGGCAAGGTAGTAAATTTTCAGTTTTACACATAAAATCCTACAATTTATTCAACCCTGCTGCCATAGCCTAAAAGTAGTCATAAACAGTATGTAAATGAATGAGTAAGTCTGACTTCCAATAAGACTTTATTTACTACAGCAGATGTGTGAAGCTGGTTTTGGTGTTCCCGGTCATAATTTGTGGACTTCTGGTCTAGGAGAAAAGCACTTGTGAAATTGTTTGATTTGCAAGCTGACATAATTTTTTTTTCCTTCTGTGAAACACCATCATTACTTGACTGATAAACTATGATTGTTCATTCAGATTTGAGTATTTGGCAGATATTTTCTCAAAAATGAACAAAGTGAGCCTTTCTTTCCAACGAGATAAACTGACAGTTTGTTGCCAATGATAAAATTACAATTTTGCAAAATATGTGTCGATGCCACGGCCACGAGCTAGATCACTTCCCAATACTTAAAGGCCTTATTGATAACACTGATGGTGGTATTAATGAATGTGAGTTTTTAATGTTTTATAATACAGTATGTCATCATAAGGAAGATATGCTGAACTTGCTAAATCATTTATTTTCCAAATGACCTATACACATTACGAAAGCATGCTCGGGTGAAAAAAATCCATTCAGAGTGCAAGACAGACCAGTGGAACATGTAAACTTTGTAAGTTTTCAGGTCCTACATTACAACTAACCTTTAAAAAGCTACCACTTGATGAGATTTGTTATGTTATCTGGGAAGTCTAGGAACATATTCCTCCCTCTGTGTTGCCTAATTGTCTTCATCTGCTTTGACCTAAGCAATATGGCAAGGGTTGAAATGTAGAACCATATATGAGATTCCTTAATTCTATTAAGTCTTGTAGTAAAGAGGTTTTCAAAAATGTAAAACAGTGCAAGTTTTTCACTGATTTTTCTTTGTTTTAAAGAATAGTTATCTTCCATAAAATATTTGCTTTTTGTTAATATGTAGTTGGTTTATTGTTATTTTTAGATGAATTAAAAATACACTTTGAGGACACCCGGATGGCTCTGTTGATTAAGTGTCTACCTGTCTGCCTGTGGTTCAGGTCATCTCCAGGCTTTGTATTGGGCTTCCTGTTCAGCAGGGAGTCTGCTCTCCTTCTTCCTCTTCTCCTCCGGCCATTGTGCATTCTCTCTCTCAA
This sequence comes from Mustela nigripes, assembly GCF_022355385.1. NCBI lineage: Eukaryota > Metazoa > Chordata > Mammalia > Carnivora > Mustelidae > Mustela > Mustela nigripes. The sequence continues at coordinate 62,131,888 of NC_081562.1, forward strand.
ATAAAAAAAGTCTTTAAAAAAATAAAAAGCTTTGAAAATTTGTTTTATATCTAATATGATAAATATTAATAAATATAGATCATATGAACAAAAGGTCATTGGGACCCTCAGTAACTGGCAAGAGTGTACAAGAATTCTATCGGAATTCATGACCCTGAGATCATGACCTGAGCCAAAATCAGCAGTCGGTCCGTTAATGGACTGAGCCAGCCAGGCACCCCTTGCCTTATTTTTATTTAAGAAAACTTTTTTTTAAATTTTTGTTTATTTATTTTTTATTTTTTATAAACATATATTTTTATCCCCAGGTGTACAGGTCTGTGAATCACCAGGTTTAAACACTTCACAGCACTCACCAAAGCCCATACCCTCCCCAATGTCCATAATCCCACCCCCTTCTCCCAAACCCCCTCCCCCCAGCAACCCTCAATTTGTTTTGTGAGATTAAGAGTCACTTATGGTTTGTCTCCCTCCCAATCCCATCTTGTTTCATTTATTCTTCTCGTACCCACTTAAGCCCCCATGTTGCATCACCACTTCCTCACAACTTTTAAAAGATTCTACATATAAGAGGTACTGTGTAATATTTTTCTTCATCTGTTTTATTTTACTTAGCATAATGCCCTTTGGGTTCATCTGTGTTGTCACAAAGGGCAAGATTTTCTTTTCTTTCTTTTTAAGGCTTAATACTATTCTATTATGTACATGTGTTTACGGCATTTTCTTTATCCGCTTATCAAAGGACTCATAGGCTTTTTTCTATACTTTGGCTGTTGTGAATAGTGCTGCCGTAAACATGGGAGTACAGATACCATTTGAGATAATGATTTCATTTTCTTTGGATGTATACCAGAAATAAGATTGTTTGACCATTTTTAATTTCTTGAGGAACTTCCATACTATTTTCCATAGTGGCTGCTCCAGTTGACGTTCCCACCAGTAGTGCACAAAGGTTCCCTTTTTGCATATCCTAGCCAATATTTGTCATCTTTTGTCTTGTTCGGTAATAGATGCTGGAACACACGTGAGGTGATATTGTGGTTTTGATTTGCATTACCCAATTCTTAGTGATCCTGAGCATATTTTCATGTACCTGTTGGCCATTTGTATGTTTTCCTTGGAAAAATGTCTATTCAGGTCCTTTGCTCATTTTTAAATTGAGTTATTTGTTATTGATGGGTTCCTTTCATATTTTGGATATAACCCCTTATTGGATTTATGGTTCACAAATGTTTTTTCCATATGTTGCCATTTCATTTTGTTGATGGTTTTTGTTGCTATGCAGAGGCTTCTTAGTTTGATATAGTCCCACTTGTTTATTTTTGATTTGGTTGTCTTTGCTTTTGGTGTCAAATTCAGAAAATTGTCTCCAAAACCAATGGCAAGTACCTTATCTTATTGTTTTCTTCAGTGAGTTTTATAGTTGTAGGTCTTTAATACATTGTGTTGATTTTGTGTGTGGTGAAAGATGGGGGATCTAGTTTCATTCTTTTGCATGTAGATATCCAGTTTCTCCAGCATCATTTATTGAAGGGACCACCTGTTCCCTGTTGTGAACTGTTGATGTTTCTACAAAAGATTGGCTATATATCCATGGGCTTACTTCTGGGTTTCCTGTTCCATTTATCTCTGTGTCTGTTTTTATGCCAATACCAGACTGTTTTAAATCTTATAGCTTTGTAATATGGGTTTTTAAAAATTGTTTAATTTTTAAAACATATATTTTTAGCCCCAGGGGTACAGGTCTGTGAATCGCCAGGTTTACACACTTCACAGCACTCACCATAGCACATACCCTCCCCAGTGTCCATAACCCCACCCCCCTTTTCCCAACCCACCTCCCCCCAGCAACCCTCAGTTTGTTTTGTGAGATTAAGAGTCTCTTATGGTTTGTCTCCCTCCCGATCCCATCTTGTTTCATTTATTCTTCTCCTACCCCCCAACCCCCCCGTGTTGCATCTCCACTTCCTCATATCAGGGAGATCATATGA
>NC_081562.1:62133978-62135013 GCF_022355385.1 Mustela nigripes
CTGTTTTGTGAGATTAAGAGTCTCTTATGGTTTGTCTCCCTCCCGATCCCATCTTGTTTCATTTATTCTTCTCCTACCCCCCAACCCCCCCGTGTTGCATCTCCACTTCCTCATATCAGGGAGATCATATGATAGTTGTCTTTCTCCGATTGACTTTCTTTGCTAAGCTTGATACCCTCTAGTTCCATCTACATCGTCCCAAATGGCAGGATTTCATTTCCTTTTATGTCTGCATAGTATTCCATTGTCTATATATACCACATCTTCTTTATCTATTCATCTGTTGATGGACATCTAGGTTCTTTCCATAGTTTGGCTATTGTAGACACTGCTACTATAAACATCGGGTGCATGTGCCCCTTTGGATCACTACGTTTGTATCTTTAGGGTAAATACCCAGTAGTGCAATTGCTGGATCATAGGGTAGTTCTAATTTCAACATTTTGAGGAACCTCCATGCTGTTTTCCAGAGTGGTTGCACCAGCTTGCATTCCCACCAACAGTGTAGGAGGGTTCCCCTTTCTCCGCATCCTTGCCAGCATCTGTCATTTCCTGACTTGTTAATTTTAGCCATTCTGACTGGTGAGGGGGTATCTCATTGTGGTTTTGATTTGTATTTCCCTGATGCCGAGTGATGTGGACACTTTTTCATGTGTCCATTGGCCATCTGGATGTCTTCTTTGCAGAAATGTCTGTTCATGTCCTCTGCCCATTTCTTGATTGGATTATTTGTTCTTTGGGTGTTGAGTTTGCTAAGCTCTATAAATTTTGAACACTAGCCCTTTATCTCAATAGCCCTTTATCTGATATGTCATTCGCAAATATCTTCTCCCATTCTGTCAGTTGTCTTTTGGTTTTGTTAACTGTTTCCTTTGCTGTGCAAAAGATTTTGATCTTGAAATCCCAATAGTTCATTTTTACCCTTGCTTCTATTGTCTTTGGCGATGTTCCTAGGAAGAAGTTGCTGCGGCTGAGGTCAAAGAGGTTGCTGCCTGTGTTCTCCTCAAGGATTTTGATGGATTCCTTTCGCACATA
>NC_081562.1:62135113-62249368 GCF_022355385.1 Mustela nigripes
CCTTTATCTGATATGTCATTCGCAAATATCTTCTCCCATTCTGTCAGTTGTCTTTTGGTTTTGTTAACTGTTTCCTTTGCTGTGCAAAAGATTTTGATCTTGAAATCCCAATAGTTCATTTTTACCCTTGCTTCTATTGTCTTTGGCGATGTTCCTAGGAAGAAGTTGCTGCGGCTGAGGTCAAAGAGGTTGCTGCCTGTGTTCTCCTCAAGGATTTTGATGGATTCCTTTCGCACATTGAGGTCCTTCATCCATTTGAGTCTATTTTTGTGTGTGGTGTAAGGAAATAGTCCAATTTCATTTTTCTGCATGTGGCTGTCCAATTTTCTTAGCACCATTTGTTGGAGAGGCTGTCTTTTTTCCATTGGACATTCCTTCCTACTTTGTCAAAGATTAGTTGACCATAGAGTTGAGGGTCTATTTCTGGGCTCTCTATTCTGTTCCATGGTTCTATGTGTCTGTTTTTGTGCCAGTACCATACTGTCTTGATGATGACAGCTTTGTAATGGAACTGGAAGTCTGGAATTGTGATGCCACCAACTTTGGCTTTCTTTTTCAATATTCCTTTGGCTATTTGAGGTCTTTTCTGGTTCCATATAAATTTTAGGGTGGTTTGTTCTATTTCTTTGAAAAAAATGGATGGGTTTTTGATAGGGATTGCATTAAATGTGTAGATTGCTTTAGGTAGCATAGACATTTTCACAATATTTATTCTTCCAATCCAGGAGCATGGAATATTTTCCCATTTCTTTGTGTCTTCCTCAATTTCTTTCACGAGTACTTTATAGTTTTCTGAGTATAGATTCTTAGCCTCTTTGGTTAGGTTTATTCCTAGGTATCTTATGGTTTTGGGTGCAATTGTAAATGGTATTGACTGATTAATTTCTCTTTCTTCTGTCTTGTTGTTAGTGTAAAGGAATGCAACTGATTTCTGTGCATTGACTTTATATCTTGACACTACTGAATTCCTGTACAAGTTCTAGCAGTTTTGGAATGGAGCCTTTTGGGTTTTCCACATATAGTATCATATTATCTGTGAAGAGTGATAGTTTGACTTCTTCTTTGCCCATTTGGATGCCTTTAATTTCCTTTTGTTGTCTGATTGCTGAGGCTAGGACTTCTGGTACTAGAAGTACTTCTGGTACTATCACAGCAGTGGTGATAACGGACATCCTTGCCATGTTCCTGACCTTAGCGGAAAAGCTTTCAGTTTTTCTCCATTGAGAATGATATTTGCGGTGGGTTTTTCATAGATGGCTTTGATGATATTGAGGTATGTGCCCTCTATCCCTACACTGAAGAGTTTTAATCAGGAAGGGATGCTGTACTTTGTCAAATGCTTTTTCAGCATCTATTGAGAGTATCATATGGTTCTTTTTTTTTTTCCTGCCTATCCATTTATTATTTTATTATTTTTATTTTTTATCTTTTATAAACATATATTTTTATCCCCAGGGGTACAGGTCTGTGAATCACCAGGTTTACACACTTCACAGCACTCACCAAAGCCCATACCCTCCCCAATGTCCATAATACCACCCCCTTCTCCCAACCTCCCTCCCCGCAGCAACCCTCAGTTTGTTTTGTGAGATTAAGAGTCACTTATGGTTTGTCTCCCTCCCAATCCCATCTTGTTTCATTTATTCTTCTCATACCCACTTAAGCCCCCATGTTGCATCACCACTTCCTCATATCAGGGAGATCATATGATAGTTGTCTTTCTCCAATTGATTTATTTTGCTAAGCATGATACGCTCTAGTTCCATCCACATTGTCACAAATGGCAAGATTTCATTTCTTTTGATGGCTGCATAGTATTCCATTGTGTATATATACCACATCTTCTTGATCCATTCATCTGTTGATGGACATCTAGGTTCTTTCCATAGTTTGGCTATTGTGGACATTGCTGCTATAAACATTCGGGTGCACGTGCCCCTTTGGATCACTACGTTTGTATCTTTAGGGTAAATACCCATTAGTGCTATTGCTGGGTCATAGGCCAGTTCTATTTTCAACATTTTGAGGAACCTCCATTCTGTTTTCCAGAGTGGCTGCACCAGCTTGCATTCCCACCAACAGTGTAGGAGGGTTCCCCTTTCTCTGCATCCTCGCCAGCATCTGTCATTTCCCGACTTGTTGATTTTAGCCATTCTGACTGGTGTGAGGTGATACCTCATTGTGGTTTTGATTTGTATTTCCCTGATGCTGAGTGATATGGAGCACTTTTTCATGTGTCTGTTGGCCATCTGGATGTCTTCTTTGCAGAAATGTCTGTTCATGTCCTCTGCCCATTTCTTGATTGGATTATTTGTTCTTTGGGTGTTGAGTTTGCTAAGTTCTTTATAGATTTTTGGACACTAGTCCTTTATCTGATATGTCGTTTGCAAATATCTTCTCCCATTCTGTCAGTTGTCTTTTGATTTTATTAACTGTTTCCTTTACTGTGCAAAAGCTTTTGATCTTGATGAAATCCCAATAGTTCATTTTTGCCCTTGCTTCCCTTGCCTTTTGCGTTGTTCCTAGGAAGAAGTTGCTACGGCTGAGGTTGAAGAGGTTGCTGCCTGTGTTCTCCTCAAGGATTTTGATGGATTCCTTTTGCACATTGAGGTCCTTCATCCATTTTGAGTCTATTTTCGTGTGTGGTGTAAGGAAATGGTCCAATTTCATTTTTCTGCATGTGGCTGTCCAATTTTCCCAGCACCATTTATTGAAGAGGCTGTCTTTTTTCCATTGGACATTCTTTCCTGCTTTGTTGAAGATGAGTTGACCATAGAGTTGAGGGTCTATTTCAGGGCTCTCTATTCTGTTCCATTGATCTATGTGTCTGTTTTTGTGCCAGTACCATGCTGTCTTGATGATGATAGCTTTGTAATAGAGCTTGAAGTCCGGAATTGTGATGCCACCAACTTTGGCTTTCTTTTTCAATATCCCTTTGGCTATTTGAGGTCTTTTCTGGTTCCATATAAATTTTAGAATTATTTGTTCCATTTCTTTGAAAAAGATAGATGGTACTTTGATAGGAATTGCATTAAATGTGTAGATTGCTTTAGGTAGCATAGACATTTTCACAATATTTATTCTTCCAATCCAGGAGCATGGAACATTTTTCCATTTCTTTGTGTCTTCAATTTCTTTCATGAGTACTTTATAGTTTTCTGAGTATAGATTCTTAGCCTCTTTGGTTAGGTTTATTCCTAGGTATCTTATGGTTTTGGGTGCAATTGTAAATGGGATTGACTCCTTAATTTCCCTTTCTTCTGTCTTGTTGGTATAGAGAAATGCAACTGATTTCTGTGCATTGTTTATATCCTGACACTTTACTGAATTCCTGTACAAGTTCTAGCAGTTTTGGAGTGGAGTCTTTTGGGTTTTTTACATATAGTATCATATCATCTGCGAAGAGTGATAATTTGACTTCTTCTATGCAATTTGGATGCCTTTAATTTCCTTTTGTTGTCTGATTGCTGAGGCTAGGACCTCTAGTACTATGTTGAATAGCAGTGGTGATAATGGACATCCCTGCCGTGTTCCTGACCTTAGCGGAAAAGCTTTCAGTTTTTCTCCATTGAGAATGATATTTGCGGTGGGTTTTTCATAAATGGCTTTGATGATATTGAGGTATGTGCCCTCTATCCCTACACTTTGAAGAGTTTTGAGCAGGAAGGGATGCTGTACTTTGTCAAATGCTTTTTCAGCATCTATTGAGAGTATCATATGGTTCTTGTTCTTTCTTTTATTGATGTGTTGTATCACATTGACTGATTTGTGGATGTTGAACCAACCTTGCAGCCCTGGAATAAATCCCGCTTGGTCGTGGTGAATAATCCTTTTAATGTACTGTTGAATCCTATAGGCTAGTATTTTGGTGAGAATTTTCGCATCTGTGTTCATCAAGGATATTGGTCTATAGCTCTCTTTTTTGGTGGGATACTTGTCTGGTTTTGGGATCAAGGTGATGCTGGCCTCATCAAATGAGTTTGGAAGATTTCCTTCCATTTCTATTTTTTGGAACAGTTTCAGGAGAATAGGAATTAGTTCTTTAAATGTTTGGTAGAATTCCCCCGGGAATCTGTTTGGCCCTGGGCTTTTGTTTGTTTGGAGATTTTTAATGACTGTTTCAATCTCCTTACTGGTTATGGGTCTGTTCAGGCTTTCTATTTCTTCCTGGTCCAGTTGTAGTAGTTTATATGTTTCTAGGAATGCATCCATTTCTTCCAGATTGTCAAATTTGTTGGCGTAGAGTTGCTCATAGTATGTTCTTATAATAGTTTATATTTCTTTGGTGTTAGTTGTGATCTCTCCTCTTTCATTCATGATTTTATTTATTTGGGTCCTTTCTCTTTTCTTTTTGATAAGTCGGGCCAGGTGTTTATCAATTTTATTAATTCTTTCAAAGAACCAGCTCCTAGTTTCTTTGATTTGTTCTATTGTTTTTTTGGTTTCTATTTCATTGATTTCTGCTCTGATCTTTATGATTTTCTTCTCCTGCTGGGCTTAGGATTTCTTTCTTGGTCTTTCTCCTTTAGGTGTAGGGTTAGGTTGTGTACCTGAGACCTTTCTTGTTTCTTGAGAAAGGCTTGTACTGCTATATATTTTCCTCTCAGGACTGCCTTTGTTGTGTCCCACAGATTTTGAACCGTTGTATTTTCATTATCATTTGTTTCCATGATTTTTTTCAATTCTTCTTTAATTTCCCAGTTGACCCATTCATTCTTTAGAAGGATGCTGTTTAGTCCCCATGTATTTGGGTTCTTTCCAAACTTCCTTTTGTGGTTGAGTTTTAGCTTTAGAGCATTGTGGTCTGAAAATATGCAGGGAATGATCCCAATCTTTTGATACCGGTTGAGTCCTGATTTAGGATCGAGGATGTGATCTATTCTGGAGAATGTTCCATGTGCACTAGAGAAGAATGTGTATTCTGTTGCTTTGAGATGAAATGTTCTGAATATATCTGTGATGTCCATCTGGTCCAGTGTGTCATTTAAGGCCTTTATTTCCTTGCTGATCTTTTGCTTGGATGATCTGTCCATTTCAGTGAGGGGAGTGTTAAAGTCCCCTACTATTATTGTATTATTGTTGATGTGTTTCTTTGATTTTGTTATTAATTGGTTTATATAGTTGGCTGCTCCCACGTTAGGGGCATAGATATTTAAAATTGTTAGATCTTCTTGTTGGACAGACCCTTTGAGTATGATATAGTGTCCTTCCTCATCTCTTATTATAGTCTTTGTCTTAAAATCTAATTGATCTGATAGAAGGATTGCCACTCCTGCTTTCTTCTGATGTCCATTAGCATGGTAAATTCTTTTCCACCCCCTCACTTTAAATCTGGAGGTGTCTTCGGGCTTAAAATGAGTTTCTTGGAGGCAACAGATAGATGGGTTTTGTTTTTGTATCCATTCTGATACCCTGTGTCTTTTGACAGGGGCATTTAGCCCATTAACATTCAGGGTAACTATTGAGAGATATGAATTTAGTGCCATTGTATTGCCTGCAAGGTGACTGTTACTGTATATGGTCTCTTTTCCTTTCTGATCTACCACTTGTAGGCTCTCTCTTTGCTTAGAGGACCCCTTTCAATATTTCCTGTAGAGCTGGTTTGGTGTTTGCAAATTCTTTCAGTTTTTGTTTGTCCTGGAAGCTTTTAATCTCTCCTTCTATTTTCAATGATAGCCTAGCTGGATATAGTATTCTTGGCTGCATGTTTTTCTCGTTTAGTGCTCTGAAAATATCATGCCAGCTCTTTCTGGCCTGCCAGGACTCTGTGGATAAGTCAGCTGCCAATCCAATATTTTTACCATTGTATGTTACAGACTTCTTTTCCCGGGCTGCTTTCAGGATTTTTCTTTGTCACTGAGACTTGTGAATTTTACTATTAGGTGATGGGGTGTGGGCCTATTCTTATTGATTTTGAGGGGCGTTCTCTGAACCTCCTGAATTTTGATGCTCATTCCCTTTGCCATATTGGGGAAATTCTCCCCAATAATTCTCTCCAGTATACCTTCTGCTCCCCTCTGTCTTTCATTTTCTTCTGGAATCCCAATTATTCTAATGTTGTTTCGTCTTATGGTGTCACTTATCTCTTGAATTCTCCCCTTGTGGTCCCGTAGCTGTTTGTCCCTCTTTTGCTCAGCTTCTTTATTCTCTGTCATTTGGTCTTCTATATCACTTATTCTTTCTTCTGCCTCATTTATCCTAGCAGTGAGAGCCTCCATTTTTGATTGCACCCCATTAATAGCTTTTTTGATTTCAACTTGGTTAGATTTTAGTTCTTTTATTTCTCCAGAAAGGGCTTTTATATCTCCTGAAAGGGTTTCTCTAATATCTTCCATGCCTTTTTCAAGCCCGGCTAGAACCTTGAGAATTGTCATTCTGAACTCTAGATCTGACATATTACCAATGTTTGTATTGATTAGGTCCCTAGCCTTCGGTACTGCCTCTTGTTCTTTTTTTTGTGGCGAATTTTTCCGTCTTGTCATTTTGCCCAGATAAGGGTATATGAAAGAGCAAGTAAAATACTAAAAGGGTGGCAACAACCCCAGGAAAATATGCTTTAACCAAATTAGAAGGGATTCCAAATCGTGAGGGGGGAGAAAGGGGATAAAAAGAGGTTCAAAAAGGAAGAAAGAAAAAAAAAGAGAAAAAGAAAAGAAAAGAATTTAAAAAAAGAGAATGAATAAAGAAAAATATAAAAAAGAAAAAATATATATATTAGATAAACTAGTTAAAAAACGTCTCCTTTTCTTTCAGATTGTCGAATTTGGTAAAAAAGAAAAGGGTAAAAATTAAAAAAAAAATTTTTACCCAAATGTGAGAAAAAAGAAAAAAAAAAAGAAAAAGAAAGAAATTAAATTAACTGCAAGACTAAAAAAAATCACAGGGAGAATGCCATGAGTTCCGTGCTTTGCTTTCTCCCCCTTGGAATTCTGCTGCTCTCCTTGGTATTGTAACCGCACTCCTTGGTAGGTGAACTTGGTCTCAGCTGGATTTATTGTTGATCTTCTTGGGGAGGGGCCTGGTGTAGTGATTCTCAAGTGTCTTTGCCCCAGGCTGAATTGCACCGCCCTTACCAGGGGCCAGGGTGATTAATCCGCTCAGGTTTGCTTTCAGGAGCTTTTGTTCCCTGAGTGCTTTCTGTAGAGTTCTGGAGGATAGGAATACAAATGGAGGCCTCCTGGTTTCCGGCCCGGAGGAGCCGAGAGCCCGGGGCCCCACTCCTCAGTGCGCCCTCAGAGAACAGCGCCCAGTGACTCCCGTCCGCCTGACCTCTGGCCGCGCTCCGAGCTCACCGAGCCTGTGGCTGGTTCAAGGTAACACCGAGCTGTGAGCTGTGTCTCTGTAGCCGGTTTTCCTGTTCCAATACCCGCAAGCTCTGCGACACTCAGACACCCACTTTCCTTCTGTAACCCTGCAGGACCTGAGGCCACTCTGACCCCGCGTGGGCTTCGCCCCTGTTTAGCCTCTGGAGCCATGTCCCTCAGTGGAACAGACTTTTAAAAGTCCTGATTTTGTGCTCCGTTGCTCCGCTGCTTGCCGGGAGCCAGCCCCTCCCCCCGGGGTTTATCTTCCTGTCGCTTTCGATTCACGTCTCTGCTAGTCCTACCTTTCAGAAAGTGGTTGTTTTTCTGTTTCCAGAATTGCTGTTCTTCTTCTCTTCGATCTGCCGATGGATTTGTAGGTGTTTGCAATCTTTAGATAAGCTATCTAGCTGATCTCCGGCTAGCTGATGTAGTCTCAGCCTGCTACTTCTCCGCCATCTTGACTCCTCCCTATCATATGGTTCTTATGCTTTCTTTTATTAATATATTGTATCACATTGATTGATTTGCAGATGTTGAACCAACCTTGCAGCCCTGGAATAAATCCCACTTGGTCGTGGTGAATAATCCTTTTAGTATACTGTTGAATCCTATTGGCCAGTATTTTGGTAAGAATTTTCGCATCTGTGTTCATCAAAGATTTGGTCTGTAGCTCTCTTTTTTGATGGGATCTTTGTCTGGTTTTGGGATCAAGGTGATGCTTGCCTCATAAAATGAGTTTGGAAGTTTTCCTTCCATTTCTATTTTTTGGAACAGTTTCAGGAGTATAGGAATTAGTTCTTCTTTAAATGTTTGGTAGAATTCCCTCGGGAAGCCGTCCAGCCCTGGACTTTTGTTTGTTTGGAGATTTTTGATGACTGTTTCAATCTCCTTACTGGTTATGGGTCTGTTAAGTTTTCTGTTTCTTCCTGGTTCAGTTGTGGTAGTGTATGTCTCTAGAAATGTATCCTTTTCTTCCAGATTGTCGAATTTGTTGGCGTAGAGTTGCTCATAATATGTTCTTATAATTGTATTTATTTCCTTGGTGTTGCTTGTGATCTCTTCTCTTTCATTCATGATTTTATTTTATTATTTTATTCCTTTCTCCTTTCTTTTTGATAAGTCTGGCCAGGGGTTTATCAATCTTATTAATTCTTTCAAAGAACCAGCTCGTTGATTTGTTCTATTGTTTTTTTTTTTTTGGTTTTTATTTCATTGATTTCTGCTCTGATCTGTATGACTTCTCTTCTCCTGCTGGGTTTAGGGTTTCTTTGTTGTTCTTTCTTTAGCTCCTTTAGATGTAGGGTTAGGTTGTGTATTTGAGACCTTTCTTGTTTCTTGAGAAAGGCTTGTACTGCTATATATTTTCCTCTCAGGACTGCCTTTGTTGTGTTCCACAGATTTTGAACCGTTATGTTTGCATTATCATTTGTTTCCCTGATTTTTTTTAATTCTTCTTTAATTTCCTGGTTGACCCATTCAGTTTTTAGAAGGGTGCTATTTAGTCTCCATGTGCTTGGGTTCTTTCCAAATTTCTTCTTTTGATTGAGTTCTACGTTCAGAGCATTGTGGTCTGAAAATATGCAGGGAATGATCCCAGTCTTTTGTTACTGGTTGAGACCTGATTTATGACCCAGGATGTGGTCTATTCTGGAGAATGTTCCATGTGCACTAGAGAAGAATGTATTTTCTGTTGCTTTGGGATGAAATGTTCTGAATATATCTGTGATGTCCATCTGGTCCAGTGTGTCATTTAAGTCCTTTATTTCCTTGTTGATCTTTTGCTTGGATGATCTGTCCATTTCAGTGAGGGGAGTGTTAAAGTCCCCTACTATTATTGTATTATTGTTGATGTGTTTCTTTGATTTTGTTATTAATTGGTTTATATAGTTGGCTGCTCCCACGTTAGGGGCATAGATATTTAAAATTGTTAGGTCTTCTTGTTGGACAGACCCTTTGAGTATGATATAGTGTCCTTCCTCATCTCTTATTATAGTCTTTGGCTTAAAATCTAATTGATCTGATAGAAGGATTGCCACCCCAGCTTTCTTCTGATGTCCATTAGCATGGTAAATTGTTTTCCACCCCCTCACTTTAAATCTGGAGGTGTCTTCAGGTCTAAAATGAGTTTCTTGTAGGCAGCATATAGATGGGTTTTTTTTTTTTTTATCCATTCTGATACCCTGTGTCTTTTGATTGGGGCATTTAGCCCATTAACATTCAGGGTAACTATTGAGAGATATGAATTTAGTGCCATTGTATTGCCTGCAAGGTGACTGTTACTGTATATTGTCTCTGTTCCTTTCTGATCTACTACTTTTAGGCTCTCTCTTTGCTTAGAGGACCCCTTTCAATATTTCCTGTAGAGCTGGTTTGGTGTTTGCAAATTCTTTCAGTTTTTGTTTGTCCTGGAAGCTTTTAATCTCTCCTTCTATTTTCAATGATAGCCTAGCTGGATATAGTATTCTTGGCTGCATGTTTTTCTCGTTTAGTGCTCTGAAAATATCATGCCAGCTCTTTCTGGCCTGCCAGGTCTCTGTGGATAAGTCAGCTGCCAATCTAATGTTTTTACCCTTGTATGTAACAGACTTCTTTTCCTGGGCTGCTTTCAGGAGTTTCTCTTTGTCGCTAAGACTTGTAAATTTTACTATCAGGTGACTAGGTGTGGACCTATTTTTACTCATTTTGAGGGGCCTTCTTATCATCTCCTGGATTTTGATGTTTGTTCCCTTTGTCATATTAGGGAAATTCTCTACAGTAATTCTCTCCAATATACCTTCTGCTCCCCTCTGTCTTTCTTCTTCTTCTGGAATCCCAATTATTCTAATGTTGTGTCATCTTATGGTGTCACTTATTTCTCGAATTCTGTCCTCGTGGTCCAGTATTTGTTTGTCTCTCTTTGGCTCAGCTTCTTTATTCTCTGTCATTTGGTCTTATATGTCACTAATTTTTTCTTCTGACTCATTTATCCTAGCAGTAAGAGCTTCCAATTTTTTTAAAATTTTATTTATTTATTTGACAGAGAGAGATCACAGGTAGGCAGAGAGGCAGGCAGAGAGATAGAGAGAGAGGGAAGCAGGCTCCCTGCTGAGCAGAAAGCCCGATGCGGGACTCAATCCCAGGACCCTGAGATCATGAACTGAGCCGAAGGCAGCGACTTAACCCACTGAGCCACCCAGGTGCCCCAAGAGCTTCCATTTTTGATCGCACCTCATTAATAGCTTTTTAAAATTTCATCTTGTTTAGATTTTAGTTCTTTTATTTCTCCAAAAAGGGCTTTTATTTCTCTGGAGAGGGTTTCTCTAATATCTTCTATGCCTTTTTTGAGCCTGGCTAGAACCTTGAGAATCTTCATTCTGAACTCTAGATCTCACATATTACCAATGTTTGTATTGATTAGGTCCTTAGCCTTCGGTACTGCCTCTTGCTCTTTTTTTTTTGTGGTGAATTTTTCCACCTTGTCATTTTGTCCAGATAAGATTTGCTTTCTCTTCCTGTGGATTGCCACTGTTCTCCTTGGTGAGTGAAGTCGGTCTTGTCTGGGTTTCTTGTTGATCTTCTGGGGGAGGGGCCTGTTGTAGTGATTCTCAAGTGTCTTTGCCCCAGGCAGAATTGCATCGCCCTTACCAGGGGCCTGGCTAAGTAATCCACTCGGGTTTGCTTTCTGGACCTGTTGTTCCCAGAGTGTTTTCCATAGAGTTCCAGAGGACAGGAATGAAGATGGCGGCCTCCCAATCTCTGGCCTGGAGGAGCGGAGAGCTCAGGGTCCCACTCCTCAGTGCTCCCTCAGGTATAAGCGACCGAATGCCCCCGTCTCCCAGGCCTCTGGTTGTGCTTGGAGGAAAGTGCTCAATCGCTCGCACCTGGAGAAAAGCGCCCAGTTGCTTCCGTCTCAATGGCCTCTGGCCGTGCTCGGAGCTCACCCAGCCTGCGACCAGTTCAAGGTAACCCCGAGCTGAGAGCTCACTCCTTAGCTTTGTGTTCGTAGCCAGCTTCACTGCTCTAATATCTGCAAGCTCTGTGACACTCAGACACCCCCGGTCTTTCTTTGACCCCACGGGGGTTACTCTGACCCTGTGTGGGTTTCCCCCTGCTTTTGCCTCTGGAGCAATGTCCCTCCGTGGAGCAGACTTTTAAAAGTCCTGATTTTGTGTTCCGTTGCTCTGCTGCTTGCCGGGAGCCGGTCCCTCCCCCTGTTATCTATCTTCCTGTCACTTTGGATTCACTTCTTCACAGGTCCTACCTTTCAGAAAGTGGTTGATTTTCTGTTTCTAGAATTGTTGCTCTTCTTCTTTTCGATTTCCCATTGGATTTGTAGGTGTTCGCTATTGTTAGATAAGCTATCTAGCTGATCTCCTGCTACCTGATGTTGTCTCAGCCTGCTACTTCTCTGCCATCTTGACTCCTCCAAACATTATTCTTTATGCTTTTATATGTTCTTATGTTCTTAGGATTTTCCAGGTCAGCTGTCATCATATTGATAATCCTTATTTTACAAAGAAGCAGATAAATTTGGGGCACCTGAGTGGCTCAGTGGGTTAAGCCTCTGCCTTCAGCTTAGGTCATGATCTCAGGGTCCTGGGATTGAGCCCCACATCGGGCTCTCTGCTCAGCGGGAAGCCTGCTTCTCCCTCTCTGTCTGCCTCTCTGTCTACTTGTGATCTCTCTGTCAAATAAATAAATAAAATTTTTTTTTAAAAGTAGATAAATTTGTAAGCTTTGTAAGTTATATTACTTGTTTTATAGTTATTGAAATGGTATTACATATCATTTTAATGTTATATCCATATTATTTTACTGTTTATATTCATTTTAAGACAACAGATTTTTATTTGCTGCACCTGCTAACTGGTATAGTGAAAAGTATATTGCACTGATTATTTTTATCTAGGTTAAAATTCAAAACCCACCACTTAAAACCTGTTTGATGCTAGACCAGTTACTTACTCTCTTTCCACCTGTTTCCTCATCTGTAAAATGTGTTTCAATAAAATCTACTTTGCAAGATTATCAGAGACATTATTTTAAAAGTCATTATCATTATCAGAGACATTATTTTAAAAGTTGTGAGCAGAGTACCTAGTTCTTATTGGGTACTTCATAAATCACGTTACTTTTACTAATGCTACTAGTGTCAGGCATGCAATTAGATGTCCAACACAATAATGTTCTAAGAAACAGGAGTAAAAATAAACTCTCCCTGTCTCCTGTCTTCTGCCTATGGGAAACTCATCATCTAAGTGGAGAGACAGAAACATAGGCAAAGCAGTTCTTCTGTCACAAGATTTGCGGAGGGTCTGTGAAAAAATGAACACAATATGTGCATAAATATGTGGGCAAAATAAAGGGATTTCAGCGAGAGGACTCAAGCAGCCTAAAGTTTTGGGTTTTTTTGTTTTGTTTTGTTTTTAAGATTTTATTTATTTATTTGACACAGAGGAAGATTGTAAGTAGGCAGAAAGGCAGGCAGAGAGAGAGGGGGAAGCAGGCTACCCGCTGAGCAGAGAGCCTGATTCAGGGCTCAATCCCAGGACGCTGAGATCATGACCTAAAGTGAAGGCAGAGGCTTAACCCACTGAGCCACCCAGGTGCCCCAAGGGTTTTGTTTTTTAACAAATAACTTTCTCTCCATTCTCTCTCTTACCTCTCTTAGATTTTTAGATTCAAGGAGTGACCTTGGTAGGATATATTTTGGGTTTCTATAATATATTAGTGCTATTCTTCTGTGTACTAAGTAAGAATATCAGATTTATAGATTGTCAACCTCTTCCCATCACAGAGAGCCTGGGGATTTTGCATTTTGTGAAAAATTGGATTGAGTAGCTTCTAAGTTCTCCAACTTTAGTGATGAGCAGTTTCTATGATTTTCTTCTAATACCTGTTTTACATCTTTATTGTGCATGTAAGTAAGCTACAATGTTCAAACAACCAAATTGTGGTAATTTTTATGTAAAAAATATACTATTACAGAGTATCAAGCTTCCCCTTCCATTGGGAGTGCACTGTAGGCTTTTGTCAGATGCTTTATTTTGAGTAGACTTGATAAAAACCATTCTTAAGAGATTTGTTGCAGTCAAGATCAGGAGCTCATTTTATTGCTTTTTTTTAATGTTTTTATTTTTTTAAAAGATTTTATTTATTCATTTGACAGAGAGAGCGATCACAAATAGGCAGAGAGGCAGGCAGAGAGAGAGAGAGAGGGGAAGCAGGGTCCCCACTGAGCAGAGAGCCTGATGCGGGGCTCGATCCCAGGACCCTAGGATCATGACCTGAGCTGAAGGCAGAGGCTTTAATCCACTGAGCCACCCAGATGCCCCTATTTTTTAAGTTTTTTTAAAAAATTGCCTCTCTGCCTACTTAAGATCTCTCTGTCAAATAAATAAATAAATAAAATCTTTAAAAAAATTTTTTATTTATTTGTCAGAGAGAGTGCAAAAAGGGGGACCAGCAGGCAGAGGGAGAAGCAGGCTCCTTGCTGAACTAGGAGCCCAAAGTGGGACTTGATCCCAGGACCCTTGGAACATGACCTGAGCTGAAGGCAGATTCTTAACTGACTGAGCCACAGGAGCATCCCCAGGAGCTCATATTAGTCTTCTTTTTTGACTTACAAGTTGAGTATGCCTTGTTTTCCCAACCTTGTCATTTTGGATCTTGAGTCAGAGAAAGTTAATAATCAGAAAAGGAATTAAAGAAGGATTTTTGCTGCATAAGTACTTTTGGCTATACTTGTAGTGGGGGGCATAATATAATGTAAGGAGAAGCTGAATCACTATGTTGTCCACCTGAAACTATTGTAACATTGTGTGTCAACTATACTAAAAACAATAAAAAAATTGGCACCTGACTTCATACTAAGCTATTGGGCAACTTATTCAAAAAGTTGTCATATGGGTTAGAAATTATTGAGAAAATGAACCTGATATTGAAGAGTCAGAATCACAAAACGTATATTTGAATTGGTATCCCCTGGGTGATAGTTTGTTTCTTTGGTCTTTCTTTTATCCTTATTTCTTTTTTTACTTATGATACCCTATATCCTATAAAAGTTAGGTGACCTTAACTTAGACGGAGTGAGGAGAAATTTGATTACTTTTCCTGAAACAAGAACATGGTTAACTTCTCTCTCAGTTCTCATTATTACTACTTTTGCTTATTACTTTTACTCTGATGGGCTCACTGTGGTCTCTATATAACACAGCCAAATGGAGAAGAATGTCCTTTTCAACTAAATTTTAGAACATGTTGAGTTATGGAATAAAGCAAAATGGGTGATGGTTGGGAAAGGGAAAGATTTTCCAAACTAGATCTGTAATAAAATTGTGATCTGATAAAAAGAGGAGGGAAAATACTTCAAAAGAGAAAACAAGACAAAACTGGAACTATTATTTATTTATTTATCAGCCCTAGAGAGCAGGAGCGAGGGGAGTGGCAGAGGGAGATGAAGAAGCGGACTCCCCTGCTGAGCCAGAAGCCTCGAGCAGGAATTGATCCCAGGACCCTGGGATCATGGCCTGAGCAGAAGACAGATGCTTAGCTGACTGAGCCACCCAGGCATCCCAGGAACCTTATCATTAACACCTGAAACATGTCCTCATGTAAGTTTTTAACAAAGAATAACTTTTACCATCATTTCTTCAGTTCTTTCTTTCTTTTTCTTTTTTTTTAGTAATGCAAAAACAGGAAACATGCAGGAATAAAGACTAAATAGCTTATGAGGGAAATAGCTTATTTCTAGCCAAGTTTTTTGAAACTCAGCAATTTCAGATATATTGGGTTAGATTCACATGTTTACTTTAGAGTGGATTCTTATTCTCAGACCACCCTCCAGATGTGAGACCCAACAATTGCTTCTAATAGTAGAGGTAGGGAAATGAATCATTGGAGAGGAGAAGGAGAAAGAAAAAAAAAGTAAGGATTTTCAGAAGAAAATGAGCCTTCCATGTGTCTTCTTACCAGGCCTTCCTGCAAAGGGAGGAAAGGGAAAGCAACCTCGAGCTACATCGAGTACCCCAGGGTAGCTGGTACATATCTGTGTCTTATTTTACCTGCTTAAAATGGTGTCTTTTTGAAACAAAAATGTTGATTAGGTTTATGATATTCTGTTTTATAATGCCAAAGAAGTTGATACCAAAATGCAAAGAATGGCTTTGCTTTTTTTTTTTTTAAATTTTTATTTATTTTCAGCATAACAGTATTCATGGTTTTTGCACTACACCCAGTGCTCCATGCAATCTGGGCCCTCCCTAATACCCACCACCTGGTTCCCCCAACCTCCCACCCCCTGCCCCTTCAAAACCCTCAGATTGTTTCTCAGAGTCCATAGTCTCTCATGGTTCACCTCCCCTTCTAATTTCCCTCAACTCCCTTCTCCTCTCAATCTCCAGTGTCCTCCATGTTATTTGTTATACTCCACAAATAAGTGAAACCATATGATAATTCACTCTCTCTGCTTGACTTATTTCACTCAGCATAATCTCTTCTAGTCCCAGCCATGTTGCTACAAAAGTTGGGTATTCATCCTTTCTGATGGAGGCATAATACTCCATGTGTATATGGACCACATCTTATCCATTCGGCCATTGAAGGGCATCTTGGTCCTTTCCACAGTTTGGTGACCATGGCCATTGCTGCTATAAACATTGGGGTACAGATGGCCCTTCTTTTCACTACATCTGTATCTTTGGGGTAAATACCCAGTAGTGCAATTGCAGGGTCATAGGGAAGCTCTATTTTTAATTTCTTGAGGAATCTCCACACTGTTCTCCAAAGTGGCTGCACCAACTTGCATTCCCACCAAGAGTGTAAGAGGGTTCCCCTTTCTCCACATCCTCTCCAACACATGTTGTTTCCTGTCTTGCTAATTTTGGCCATTCTAACTGGTGTAAGGTGGTATCTCAATGTGGTTTTAATTTGAATCTCCCTGATGGCTAGTGATGATGAACATTTTTTCATGTGTCTGATAGCCATTTGTATGTCTTCATTGGAGAAGTGTCTGTTCTTATCTGCTGCCCATTTTTTTTTATATGGTTGTCTGTTTTGTGTGTGTTGAGTTTGAGGAGTTCTTTATAGATCCTGGATATCAACCTCTTGTCTGTAGTGTCATTTGCAAATATCTTCTCCCATTCCATGGGTTGCCTCTTTGTTTTGTTGACTGTTTCCTTTGCTCTGCAGAAGCTTTTGATCTTGAAGTCCCAAAGAGTGGCTTTGCTTTTAACTGGCAAACCCTCTTTGTCAGCTGCATAGCGGCCCCTCCCCTGCAAATTCTGCTTCAGGTTATAAGTGATTAAGCAAAAAGATACTTAGTAAAATATTCTCTTTTTCTATATATCTGATGTTCATTCCAGTTACTGTCCTCTGATGAACCGAATAGCAGTGACTGGTTATATGAAGTTGTTGGCATGATGACGTAGTTTCCCTAAATGGAGGTAATGAAATTTGAGAAGGAAAAGAGCTTTTCAACTGCACCTTGAATTTTCATCTCTGATTTATACAGTGTAATGTCTCGGGTGCTTTTAAATCACACAGACGCCCAATGTCCGGGTCAGTTTCACTGACTGAAGAATCCTGGGGGTAGGCTGAGCCTCTGCTTGCTTGATGAGTGCCCCAGGTGAATCAGCTGAGCAGGTTTCCACACAGCTGGAAATGGTTATGGGCTCCCCTGTGACAGCACAATTATATTCCCTGAAAAGTGTTTCCTTCAGCCCAGTTTGCAGCCATTTCACCAAAGCTTTATAGTCCTTTTTTTTTTTTTTTTAAAGTTTATTTGCTTTTTTATTTATTTGAGAGGGAAAGAGGGAATGCAACAGACTCTGTGCTGAACATGCTGCCCAATGCAGGGCTCATCCCACAATGCTGAGATCATGACCGGAGCTGAAATCAAGAGATGCTTAACTGATTTGTTCACCCAGGAGCCACTATTCCTTATCTTTTTAACTTGGTCCTTCCTTCCCACCTGAAGTCTCTGCTCCTCAATTGCCTGGGGAGCCGAGATGAGACAAGAGATTGGACCCTACCTCATGGACTTGCTTCTGTCAGAGAAGTGGGGCGAGAGATTTGCTGAATGCATTGTGGGAGTCCGTCAGTTGTAAAACCCATGGAGCTTCTCAAGGCGGTACCTATAGTGCAGTGTGCAGATGGATTGTTTTGGATGGTGACAGGGTGGAAGGGTCCTCAGCTTCATGGATCTTTTTGTTTCCCTAGCAATACTGTAACAAGTAATAGTGTCACATTCTCCCTGGCAGTTGTTGCTGGACTGGAAGCCACTTGGGCCAGAAGGTTTTTATAGCTCTTCTTGGCTTTCTGACCACTCTTGAGATGGAGCCGGCATTTTACTATATTTTGACTTTGACTATAATGGTCATTTCCTCAACCAATAATTATAACATTGTATACTAATCTTTTTGGTTGTCAGAAAATGTATAAACCTAGTGAAGGTTTAGGTACTTTATGATAAAAATATGAACTAAATATGCAGCTTACCCTTAGGGTGTTTATAGGATAATGAATAAATCACACATAATTAACTAAAATGAGTGGAGAAGGTCATTCACTGAAGTAAAGGGAGCACAAGCTAACTGCTATGGGGAGTTTGGGTGGCATTGTGGGGATGCTTTGTGGATCCTATCTTGACAGATACCTAGGTGGGGACCTCTGGAGATAAGCTTGTTGGCAGAGCAAAATGGCAAAGGCACAGAAGTGGGAACATGCAGGGGCCATTATAAGGAAACAGTGAATAGTTCCAAATGGTTACAGGAAAGTGGGGTTGGATTAAAGAGAACCTTGGTTGTTGAGTTAGGGCATTTGGCCTTGCCCCTTGGTTAATGGAGAGGCAGTAGAATTGTTTAAACTGGGAACCAGGTGAGAAAGAGACTAGAAAGAATGAAGACTTATCAGGGGTAAACGTTAGTCTTGCTTGAAAATTAAAAGCACCTGTTATGTTTCTGTGATGTCTGAAATTCATGGAGCAGTTAAGGCATTAACACTCCTATGGAAAATCCCATTAATGACAGACTCTGATGAGGAAACAGGGAAGCGTATTTAAATTTGAGGACTATGTCAACATGATGTTTCTGCTATGACTGTATTTTTCTGTGATACCTTTAGCTCTTTAAGGTATTTTTATATTTAGTATGGAACTGCAGTCTCATTTTATTTTAACAGTGTGTAGTTAACCTGGAAGCATCACCCTGGTCTTGAATCCCTTTCTCTGTAGCCTTTCTCTGTTGCTGTTGTAGTCTTATCCTATTCATGTGAATATAGGCTTACATTAAAAAAAGCCATTAGCTCATGTATAAATCCTCTTTCTGTTCCTTTAAGGAGGAGTTTTTCCTTGTTTATACAACTAAAAGTTTGACATTTTATTTCAGGAAATCAGACTCCAGCTATCTTAAGATGGTAAAAAACGGTCTCAGAAGCAGTATACACAAGATTGCAAATTAAACTAGAGGGTATTATGCTGAGTGAAATAAATCAATCAGAGAAAGACAATTATCATATGATCTCCCTGATATAAGGAGTTTGAGAGGTAATGTGGGAGGTTTCGGGGGGGTAGGGTAGGAAAAAATGAAAGAATATGGGATTGGGTGGGAGACAAACCATAAGAGACTCTTAATCTCACAAAGCAAACCAAGGGTTGCTGTGGGGAGGAGGGAGGGAGAAGGTAGTGGGGTTATGGACACTGGGGAGGGTATGTGCTATGGTGAGTGCTGTGAAGTGTGTAAACCTGGCGATTCACAGACCTGTACCCGTGGGGCTAATAATACATTATATGTTAACAAAAAAATTTAAAAAAAAGATTGCAAATTAAAAAACTGGTCAGTCATATGAAAAGTGATTGTTCCTCTGCTTCCGTGTTTCTTCTACATCCATAAGCTTTGTGGGTTTCAGTGGGCCTCCAACAGCTTTTAGCATCAGCAGATTTAAATGCTGATGAGATGGTATTTGAACTGATCTTTTTCTTCCTCACTGCGCCTAATGGATTACTAAATTTAAGTGCTCAGGGCATAGTTTTGCCCTCCTTTGTGGATACATGGCTCTTATTGACGTCACTGGGAGCCCTGTGTCTCTGCAGGGCAGAATTTGGCACTTCCATGTAGAATATTTTTAAACTATAAAATTGAATTACAAAGGTATTGCATCTGCTTTTTATATAGACATTGTTTGGTTTATTAAAGAATGTTTCATAAATCTAGGCAATTTTGCAGGACCTACATATTTAGCTAAGCAAACTATTTTTAGAAATTACATAAAAAGAGAGTAAACTTTTAATTTAAAATCACAGTTGTTTAGGACTGGATTTATAGAAATCACAATGATATGTAGTTAAAAGTAAGCTTATTATTAAACCATACTTTTATTTTTAGCAGGTGTGCTGGGTAATAAAATTTAGTTTTGTGAAAACACAAATGAAAATGGTAAACAAAATATTAAACAGACCGTACTACCAACTGAAATGTATCCTTTTTTTCTTTTTCTAGTAAAAACTGGTAGAATTTCGTGGAGCATGTTGATCATAGCCAAGTCAGGATAAAGATAACCGAGGATTCTTTCCTCTCTCCTCTGAATCCCATATCTTAGCCAAAAGCTTATGTTAAACCTCCTATCTTACACTCCTTCTCCCCCACCTCTGTGCATTCCAGCCCAAAGATAAGGCAGGTGTTCGTGAGGGCAGTAGTGGATGGACTGTGAACTCTCCCATGTAGTGGCTGTTGGATAAGGTACAACCATTCTACTTAACCTGTTCACACTATGGTGGCTGGTTCAGTCCCTAAGGCCCTGATCCTGTCTCCTACACTTACTATCCGACTTTTTGGCTTTTTTGGTTACGATTTGTGGCATGCGTGAGTAGTTTTGATAGTTGCAAGATCCTAGGTAATTGTCAGGACTTTCATATCCACAGTTCTGCAACATTTTGCATCCTCCAAGCCACTGGATATTGTCAGGACTGCCAGACTAACTCTCAGCCTGCTGGATGCCGTCCTAATGTTGCCAGCTGCAGCTCAGCACACTAACAGTTACTTTTTTGAGGTATTGCTTTGAAATGGGAAGAAAGTAACTCCCATTTTAACATTTGGGCTTTTGGTAGCTGTTCAGTTTTAACTCTTCTGTTAGCACATTTGCCCTCTGAAGTAGAATAATGTTCAAGTTTTAAGAGTATAAACCTTCTATAAAATGTAATGAATATCACCGGGGGATAATCACCTATGAATTCTAACACAAAAACCTGTGGGAAAATTGGTGCCATTAGAAAAAATACTAATATAGGCCAAAGCTGAATCCTGATAGTGATTATGCACTATCTTAAGAAAGATGTAGGAATTCCTCATGACTTTGTACTTTATTGTTTCAAGCCTGCTCTTTGGAAAGCATGCCAGCAACAGGACACTGGGGAGAGAGCCAGACATTTCTGTGATCCCAGCATGTTTGAATGTTGCTACGGTAGACATGAAAATAAACAATGACTACCTCCCATCCCAAGTGGAAACATTTCACCCCTCTCACTACAAAATTATAGAACCCAACAGGACACAGTAGGAGTTATCATAATTCAATAAGACCGGGAGCACTTGGAGTCCCTGAGCTTATATATCATCTTGTTCCACCTCTTCCTTTTATAGATGAAGAAATGGTGAATGGGAGAAATTAAGTGATAATTGCTCAGCTGTGTAGTGACAGGTTTGGGACTGAAGCCAAGTTTCCCAGTTCATATTCCAGGATGGTTTCTTCTGCATTGGGGCTAATTAATTTTTGGAAAGTAGTTTTGTCCCCTTTCCCCTGCCTTTCTTCAGACTTTCCACAGTATTTCCAGCATGTATCTCTGGTGGTGAGGGGATGGGATGGTGCCTTATTAATAATTAAACAGTGGGAGATTGCTCCCTCCCATTTTACGACTTTCCCCATTCCTGCCATCACACAGCACGCTGATTAGTATTTGGGCCTCTCCTTCATGGGCAGTATCCATACTCTGGATTTTTTAAACATGCCAATAAACATTTGGTAGATGTACCATTCTTCAGAGCTCTTTTAGGTGACTTTGGAAGACCTGAAAAAATTGCGTTGTATTTAACTACTTCACATACCCAAAAGTTTAAGAGTGAAGATTTCTCTGGGTAGAAGACATGAACAGATGGAGAAGGTACGTCTCCAAAGAAGATAACACAGGGCTAACAGACCCATGAAAAGAATCTCAGCATTGCTCATCATCAGGGAAATGCAAATCAAACCACAATGAGATATCACCTCACACCTATTGGAATGGCTAAAGTAAAAAACACAAGAAGTGAGTGTTGGAGAGGATATGGAGAACTAGGACCACTTGTGCACTGATGGTGGAAATGCAAATGGTTGCAGCCAGTATGGAAGACAGTGCGGAGGTTCCTCAAAAAGTTAAAAATGGAACTACCCTATGATCTAACAATTGCTGTGTATTTACTGCAAGAATATAAAAACACTAATGTAAAGGGATACATGTACCCCTATGTTTAATGCAACATTATTTATAATAGCCAAATTATGGAAGCAGCCCAAGTGTCCAATGATAGGTGAATAGATAAAGAAGATGTAGTATATAGACATAATCAAATATTATTCAGCCACAAAAAAGAATGAGCTCCATGGGGCATGGTATTATGCTTAGCGAAATAAGTCAATCAGAGAAAGACAATTATCATATTATCTCCTTGATATGAAGAATTTAAGAGGCAACATTGGGGGGTTTGGGAGGTAGGAAAGGAAAAAATGAAACAAGATGGGATTGGGAGGGAGACAAACCATAAGAGACTCTTAATCTCACAAAACAAACTGAGGATTGCTGGGGGAAGGAGGGTAGGGAGAGGGTGGTTGGGTTATGGACATTGAGGAGGGTATGTGCTATGGTGAATGCTGTAAAGTGTGTAAACCTGGTGATTCACAGTCCTGTACCCCTGGGGCTAATAATACATTATCTGTTAATAAAAAATTCATGGGCACCTTGTCCATGTCATTGCAAATGACAAGATTTCATTTCTTTTGATGGCTGCATAGTATTCCATTGTGTATATATACCACATCTTCTTTATCGATTCATCTGTTGATGGACATCTAATTTCTTTTCATAGTTTGGCTATTGTGGACATTGCTGCTATAAACATTTGGGTGCACATGCCCCTTCAGATCACTGCATTTGTATCTTTAGGGTAAATACCCAGTAGTGTGATTGCTAGGTCATAGGGTAGCTGTATTTTCAACTTTTTGAGGAACTCCATGCGATTTTCCAGAGCCTCCATTTTTTATTGCACCTCATTAATAGCTTTTCTGATTTCAGCTTGGTTAGATTTTAGTTCTTTTATTTTTCCAAGAAGGGCTTTTATTTTTCCAGACAGTGTTTCTTTAATATCTCCTATGCCTTTTTCAAACCCAGCTAGCATCTTGAGAATCATCATTCTGAACTCCAGAGCTGACATATTACCATGTCTGTATTGTTCAGGTCCCTAGCCTTCAGTACTGCCTCTTGTTCTTTTTTTTGTGGTGAATTTTTCCACCTTGTCATTTTATCCAGATAAGACTATATAAAGGAAAGAATAAAAAACTAAAAGGGTGGCAAAGACCCCAGAAAAATGTATACTAACCAAATCAGAAGAGACCCCAAATTAGGGAAAGAGGGAAGAGGGTAAATGAAATTTTAAAAAATTAAAAAATATATATATATTTTAGACTGGTGAATAGAAGAGAGCTACCCCCTTGATTTGGGGGGTATTTTGGTCTCTTAGAAGAAACTATGTCCCAAAATTTTAAAGGAAGAAAAACTTAAATATATACAAAACTAAGGGTAAACACGATGAAGGGATGGCATATGACTATAAAGATGAAAATTTAAAAAAAAGTTCTGAAAAAGTAATTGAGAAGATAAATTGGTTGGAAAAAGAGAGAAAAAGAAAGTGGAGAGAATTTGCTCTGGCTGGAGACTAGAACAAAGCCCTGTGCTAGAATTAGGGTATATTTTCATCTATTCGGAGAAATTGTATCAAGAAACAAAAGGAAATAGTCTAATTTCTTTTTATTTAAGAGTGTTTGCATATATTTTTCAAATGGTTGATTGTGAATTCTAATGGCTAGTTTAGAAGAGTGATGTAATAAGTGTTATTTATTTATTTGTCAGAGAGAGGGAGAGCGAGAAAGTGAGCACAGGCAGACAGAGGGAGAAGCAGGCTCCCCTCTGAGCAAGGAGCCAGATGTGGGACTCGATCCGAGGACGCTGGGATCATGACCTGAGCTGAAGGCAGCTGCTTAACCAACTGAGCCACCCAGGCGTCCCATAACAAGTGTTTTAAAAAATGTCAATATTCATGATATTACTGGAAACTATATTTTTGCCACTATTTAAATAGGTAAAAAAAATCATATTAGTAAAGAAAAAATCATTCAGGGAAGTATACAGTTTTTTGTTTTTTTTTTAAATTATTTCGAGTGTACTTGGGTAAAGATATCTAAAGACCTTGGAACAGAATCCAAAATCTTTAGCATGTCAGTGACAGTCCCATTTGCCTTTTCAACTTTCTTCTTCTTCTTCTTCTTTTTTTTTAAATTATTCTTTACTGACCTTAAATATTTTTAAACTATCCTATTTTCTTGACTTTTTTTTCCTGGAAAATGTACAGTTTTCATTGTTTGCCCCATGGCCTCCATGTTGAATGCTCTACTCTTCCTGTTTTTTACTCTAAAAGTTCCCCTTGCCTCTCCAAATGGGTGTCAGGAGCTTCTCCCTGAAGCTGTTCTTGATTCTAATCCTGATACTCTACAGCAGTTTTCCTTTTATTTCTCCTATTTTATTTTTTATACCTCATCTGATATTATGGCTATTTTCTTTATAGTTCATCTCCCCTGCTTAATTTTAAGCTCTTTAACAGAAGACCATTCTTCTTTGGATCCCTGATGTTTCCTTATACATAACGATTGTTCATGAGGTATTTGTTGCCTGGATTAATGTATTTCATTGGTAAGAAGTTTGTGTGTGTGTGTGTTTAATGTAAGTGTCTATTTAGCCCAGCTTTGGCTATTGTTACTATAATATATACAGTCCTTTCAAGTCTAACAAAAAGTACAAACTGATATTTTAAGTAGGGTCTATTATGGCAATTAAAAAATATTGTTATTCCTAGCATTAGATACAAAAGAAGTTTCAGAGATTCAGTTCTGCAGTGGGTATGGGGATACAGAAAATTGGAAACCCATATATAATCTTGCTGTAACTGATAAGGGGTCAGTTAAGAATAATACATTAAGGGGCGCCTGGGTGGCTCAGTGGGTTAAGCCGCTGCCTTCGGCTCAGGTCATGATCTCAGGGTCCTGGGATCGAGTCCCGCATCGGGCTCTCTGCTCAGCAGGGAGCCTGCTTCCTCCTCTCTCTCTGCCTGCCTCTCTGCCTACTTGTAATCTCTCTCTGTTGAATAAATAAATAAAATCTTTAAAAAAAAAAGAATAATACATTAATAAGTAGTCAGTTGCATTGTAATTTCAATTGATGAAGCAAAAACATCATCCATTGTTTTTCTCATGGAACCTTGTTAGCCAAATGGAATTACCTACCTGCTTCTCTCACGTGTCTTTCTACAATGATCTTGTGCGGATGATTTCTAAGCTGACCTTTATAATTGTGTTTATTACTAATAGTGTACTGTGTTGCTGGGTCTGCGTAACACATGATCATTTTAAAGCTTTACTATAAAGAAGGACTGTAATGACAACACTGGAACTGTGACAAAATGAGAGAATGAATTTCGGTGAGTTGGGTGTCATTTGTGAAGGACCTACCCCCACCTTCTCAGAATCCCTCATAGTGACCCTACCCTCAATTCACTAAGACATAGAAACACTTACATTATTTTATAGATTATTTTGTGTGAAAATTATGAAGAAGTGATTTGTAATAGACATCAATAACAGAATTTGGGAAGTAAGAACATGATTTCATCTGTCATCATCTAAGGTGATGGTGGCTGGGCATTATCTAAAAGGAGCTGAAGTTAAATTATAAGCTGATCTTCTACAAAGATTTAGTCTCTCCCATCCCTTTAAGCATGTGCCACTCCTTTCTTCCAAGATGGGACCTATCTGCCCTACCCTAACCTTGTGACTGACTTGCTTTTACTGACAGAATGGGCAAAAATGAAAGTGTGCCAGTTCTCGGTTTGGACTTTCCAAATCTTACTTTTCTCTGATGTTCTTTTGAAGCCCTGAGCCACTAAGTAAAGAAGTACCTCCAGGCCTGCTTTGGGAACATGGAAAGAGTGAGGCATAGTCAGCCCCCAGCTTTTTAGCATTATAGCTGAGTACCATACAGGTGGGGGAGGCCATCTTGGATTCTTGAGTCCTAGTAGAGCTCCAATGTCCATCACATGATGAGGAGAGGAGGCTGTCCCTGCTGAGCTACTAAAAGTTATGGCAGCTTGTTATACAGTTGTAGATAACTGAAATTGATGTGAAGATAGCCAGAGTACAGAAAGTGTTGGTGGAGAGATGGATTCTCTGGACAGATGGGGAAACCAAGACTCTCCTCTCAGGAGAGTGTTCTAAAACTGGGACGAATTATTTTAGCATTTGGCTCAAAGTGTCTCCTGTAAGAAATACACTGAATTGAGTGGAGTCAGCTACTCTACTCTAGGCAGCTCCATAACTTTTCTTTTGAGGCTCATATGGAGAACTTCATGGTGGTGTTTGGCTGTCTCAAGAGTCTTGTCTTCTCAGCACTTCATGGCTTTGTGCAGCATCCTATTTCCTTTTTTTTTTTTTTTTATTGTGTTATGTTAGTGATCATACAGTACGTCATTAGTTTTTGATGTAGTGTTCCATGATTCGTTGTTTGTGTATAACATCCTGTGCTCCATGCAATCTGTGCCCTCCTTAATACCCATCACCAGGCTCACCCATTCCCCTATCCCCTCCCTTCTAAAACCCTCAGTTTGTTTTTTGGAGTCCATAGTCTGTCATGGTTCATCTTTTTATTCTTTTTTTTTCTTTTTTCTTTTTGAGGTTAAGGGATTGTGGAGGGAGGAAGAGGTTAATGTCTAGCTGCATAGGGAATGTCAGCCACTGTCTATATTTTGTAAACTTTGGATTCTGCTTCTAGTGGCTTAGGTAAAATGATTAACTATCGTGGAAACTTATAAGAAATTTAGTAGTTTGAAATCATGCTCAACAATAGAACAGGCCTTGAGGAGTTTCTGAATCCATATTATAAAGGCAACTATCTATATACAGGGTCACTCTTGAGTAAATATGAAATGTATGTGTGTCTTTTTTTTTTTATTAAAGATTTTATTTATTTACTTGACAGAGAGAAATTACAAGTACACTGAGAGGCAGGCAGAGAGAGAGAGAAGGAAGCAGGCTCCCTGCTGAGCAGAGAGCCCGATGCGGGACTCGATCCCAGGACCCTGAGATTATGACCTGAGCCGAAGGCAGCGGCCTAACCCACTGAGCCACCCAGGCGCCCCGAAATGTATGTCTGTCTTAAAATGGACAAATGGCAGACGTTTTTAAACATAGTTGAGGCTCTACTAGTTTCTTTGAAATATTATGGCCCTAAATGCTTAAAATTTATTGTCTTTTTATTCATAAATTATCTGGAGTTTATTGGTAATCGATTTTCTTCTGTTTTGTCTCTGTATTAATGTATTTGTAGTATAAAGATGAAAACATTGGGTTCTTCAAACTTGACTAGTTTCCATTCTATATTTGAAATTCTTATATTCAATTTAGAACAAATATTAGTGATTTTTAATATTCCAAATTGTTTCATATACTGATATTGAAGTCTTGCTTTCTCAATTTCCTAAACAAAATAATTTTCTTCTAATTCTGTGAATCTGAACCTCATACCAAATAGCTTAACTACATTCTTTCCATCTATTACACACTTACTGCTAACAAAGATTCTTAATCTGGAAAGAATGGATTTGTACCAGATAATATACCAGCTGTGTCTTCTGTCTTATTGATGACGTATTACTCTGTAACAAGGTCCTACTTACTCACAAAAACATGTAGACATATTTAGTGATGAGAAAAACCTAAATTACTTTAAGAGAATGCCAACAATTTTTATACAAAGAGAAAGTAATATTTTACACAGAAAGGTCTGAAAGGGAAGACATTTTAGGACTTGATGTACTATAATGACTTTGGATTAGGGTAATGTTTAAATAACAAAACAAGATGCAAATGAAAATACGATGCTGTGCAACTAGGTTGCCTCAGATATCAAAAAGCTTGCATTTCCATGTTGCACTTGCCCATATAGAGGCATAACCACTTCTTTTGGGAGCAAGTTCTAATTGGTTGGGAGAAGCAGCAACACAGGTGAGGAGAAACAGTGGTTACTGGATAGTGAGATCCCTTAGGGAGGAGCTAGAAATCATCATCATCATTCTTGTTTATAGAAAACAATTGTTACATGTTTTAACTTATTTGTTCTAATACAATAGTTTTGCAAGGTAATTGTGATTATTCTCATTTTTACTTACGAGGAAACAATTTCAGAGATGTAAAGTAACTAGTCCAAAGTGACATCTTAGGAATGGTAGATCTGGAATTCAAATTTTAAGATTTTTGGCCTGACTTCTCAAATACCTTACAAAATTATGAAATAAACAATGGTGGGCATTCTTTTTAAAAGCTTATTGAATGCAAAAGAAGCTTTGTGACAGGAAAGTTGGCATGTTCTCTTAGACTTTGGTTAGGGGAAGAAATGGCTCTAGAGAGATAGTAGCAATAAGGGATAACTGTCAATAGTTTTCAGCTTGGTTGGAATCCTACATTGGGACCATGATAGGAAGAAGTCTAAGCCTCTCTCAGTGAAGTTTTCATAAGCTAGACTATGTACTTGTAAAGGACCCTAGCAGTTTCAGGAAAGCAAGTGAGAAAGAGGTATTTCCTTTGCTAAAATGACCCCAGTTTGGCTTATTCCATCTGAAAAATGGAATTCAAGAATAACAGCATTTGGACTAGAGATAATTTGCATGTTATAGTGCATGAACTGGGTGGCTGCCTGATACACAGTGATTTTTTTCTTGGTTTCAAATTCCTTGGGAATTTTCTCTTTGTCCTCATATTTTAGACACCTGTTGTAAATGGGACTAGCCATTATTTTTTTATTATTTTGTTTCCCTGTCAAACAGTACTTAGTAACTGTTCAAGGATAGACAACCAGTCCAAATTGGTCCAGTAATATAGGTAGACTGACCATATAACTTATTACTCACATAGGGTCATCTTCCCTGATTTTTGTAAAAAAACCTACAGAAGCATCAGAAAAATAATACAATGATTATAATATATTCAATTATCAAGATTGAACAATATTTAATATTTTGTGACATTTTGCTCCATTTCTCTCTTTCTCCATCAATATAGACATTTATCCTCCTTGAATCACTTGAAAATAAAATGCAGACATTTTGACACTTTTCACTTAAATTCTTCAGTATGTATAACACAGAGCCAAGGACATTCTCCTAAGCACAGTACTGCATCACACAACTGTTCCCAAAATCTTCTTTGTAGGTATTTCCCTACTCCCTAGGATCATGCATTTCATTGGGTTATCATATTTTCTAATCTAATTTAATCTATCTTACTATTTTTTGAAGCATCCATGATGATTATAGTATAGAGTGTCCCACAACCTAGATTGTTTCCTTTTAATTAGATTCAGACTAAACATCTTGGCAAGAATACCACATAGAAAATGTTACGGAAATTGTAATTTTACTATTAATCATTATGCTAAAGCAAAAGGCATAAACTGAGAGACTTGGCTATGCTAATCATAGAACCCCATCTGTAGTCAAAATGGCTAGTCCAGGAAGGGTGCATGACCTAAACTGGGCCAATCAGAGTCCTTCCCTGAAATATTTTATATTGATCTGCAGAAAGAATGCTCTTTCAGACTGGTTGTTAAGTTGTCTGTCTGGTTAAGAAATATTGAAATGTAGACAGAAAAAAAATCAGAGTGAGTGGATCCTGGTAGCATCCACTCCAGTTCTCTCTAAAATTAGGTTAATCTCTGCCCTTTTAAAAAATCTATTGAACATTTATTATGTGCCAGGCTATTTTCCAAGTGTTTCATGTGTATTAAAACATGTAATTGTCTCAACCGTCCCATGAGATAAGTTTTATTCTTGTCCCCATTTTGTAGGACCCAAGGAAGGAAGCTTAATTCTCTTGCCAAAGATTGTGCAGCTAAAAAAGGATGGAGCAAAAATAAGAATCCATAGTACATGAGCCCAACCATAGTAATAAGATGCCTTTCACAGTGATAAGACTTCATCCACTGTTTACTCTTGTGCTCAAACTAATTAGCTTGGATTTCTGTCACTTGCAATCCCAGAGTCCAGGCTAATGTCCATTATGAACTTTAATTCTCTAGGAACTAAAGAATCAACTCAAATCTGAAAAGATGAGATGTCAGTAGGTAATGCCCCCTTCTCAGGTCCTGTTTTTGTCTTTCAGACACAGGCCTTTCTTAACTTCAGAGGTGTGTTTTTGATTAAGAATTTTCCAGCAACTTGTTTTTAGGGACATACAGGATGTTACTGTAATGGGTACATTAATAATGAAAGAATTTTGGCAATGACAAGGTTGAAGATTTGATAATTAGTGTTTAGTCAAATCAATTAAAATGTTTAGGACATCAATTAAGAGGAAATAATCTTCCACACTGAATTATCCCTCTCAGAGAAAACTGTTTTAAGAGGCTCGCTTCTTAATGTGTTGGATGACTGTGTAGTCAGTTTTAAAATACAAACAGAAGTTAGTATGAAGGAAGCGGTCTTCTTGATGACAATGACAAATGACAGAGTATTGTGAAATTTTAATATGTAGCCTGATTGGTTGTAAATTACTTCCATGTTTGCTGAGGTAATTTGCAAATAGAGATGAGTCAGATCTTCCATTGGTATCATTGGAAAGTAGAACAACAAAAAAAATGCAAAAGTGAACAGAGATGTGGTTTAACTTTGTCTTACATTGTTGTTAACTCTTGAATATCAAATAGAATCAGTGCATTTTTTTATGACTCGATATAAGTTTTAGGATATTTATGTTTTTTAAGATTAAACATAAAACTAAGATGTTATCTACAATTGTAAATTACCATGACCATTCTTATACTGACCATCAGTTGTGCCTGTATATTGAGGGCCATTATGTGTCAGTCACTGTTCTATTTTTAGCACATGACTTTAAAATCAGAGTTAGAATAAGAAGTTTAAAGAGCAATGACAAGTATGGGCTAAAGGAAAACATGTTTCTACTAAGTCAGATATTTAAAAATCTTTGCAGAGGAGCTGTTTGTCACTTCTGTTTTATAGAAGGAAAAGTTGGGCTATTAAGTTGCTTGTTAAAGTCAATTAGTTAGTATATAGTGCTTCTGAGTCTAGAAGTCAGGTCTTCCTCACCACAAAGAACAAGTTCTTCCTATTATCACATGTTAGTGTTCATGAAAGAATGAATTATGTTGAATGAATAAAAAAAAATTAATCATGAGTACATAGGCTGGGATTTGAGGTAAGACTTGACCTATAATATTTGCCCACAGTGATGAATATGGTATTTGTTTCAACATACATAAATATGTACGTTTAAGGGTTAAACCTGATCTTCCAATTATTTAGGTTTGATGGATTTATTTCCTTATGTGTAAAGAGAACCAACATTAATACTGATGGTACATATATAAGTCAACTATATTTAACAAATATAAATTAGACTTTGGTGTATTTGTAACATTATCACTATAGAATGTTAGAGCTTAGAATAATTTTGCACACTGTCCCCCCCCCCCCCCCCAGTTTCTCTAATTTCCAGAGGCATAGAAGAATGAAGTATTAGGGTGCCAGGTTATATTTTCAATTTGTAGTGACTTTTTTCCCTGATTGTAGGCTGAGATATTTGAGTCAGACTGTATTTCTTTTTTTAGGATTTAATTTACTAGGCCTACACTAATTTTCAGGAGGAGATTGGGTTATTTTTTATACTCATATCACAGACACATTTCCCTCTTATCTGTTTTTTCCCTTGATAGAAACACTGTGTTCTTCTCTTTTAATTCCATGAGAAATATACATTTTTTAACCTCCCATACTCTCCCTATTACGTATGTATGCAAACATGGATTTCATCTTAAATTAATCCTTCAAATGCTGCTATCAGTGAAGACATTTTAAACTGTCATAATAAGATCTTGTGGGTGACAGCAGTCTTGGAACAAGGCTAGAGTATGGTTCAACCATTGTTAAAAGTTCATGTTCCTCTCATTACATTCCTGTTTCTAATTCCTGTAACAAGTCTGCAATGATAGATGAAAATATGAGCTATTTCTTTGCGTTGGCAAAATCTCAATTCAAGAAGACATAGTTTCCTTAGTTATTTTTAAAAGTATACTGTTTATAGTGCTTGATATAGTTAGATAAAAAAAATCCACTCGAACCTTTTTTTTTTTTTAAATAAAATAAAGTCTTGAGATGTTTAGTTACATAACCCTAATGAAATATTTTCTTCTGTCTGCATGAATAGAGTTTATTCTGATGGGATCCAGAACTAAAAATGACGTAAATCTCAAATATATTAAACATTCTGCAAGATTGTATGCATTTAAAAAATGTGTTTATAAATGCTATGGATTCTCTTCCTAGAAAGTTTTGTGATATGTATGTGTATGCATGGGATATTTTGCTTGCAGTTTAAGTTGTTTGTAACTCTGATGCTCATTTCAGGATGTAGACTGGACATATGTGATCTGCTAATTATTGATGCAATTGTTAGGTAATTGTTGAGTAGTGTATTTTTAAGTCACTAAGGTTAGAAACCAATTTGGGATTTTGGCTCACCCTGATGGGAGCGAGGGTGGGGGATACCTGTCTGTGTTTTGTACCTGTATCCAAACACTGTGCTCCCTCTGTGTATCTCACTGGCACTAAACACAGGGCAGATTCTCAATATTATGCCCCATTGTAGTTGCCTTTATTGAGCACTATCTTATTAATGGCAATAAATAAAAATATGACATTTCATAACCCTCTGATCCCCATAATCACTTGTTACGCTTAAAGGCATTTCTATTTTTGCTTGGATTTTCAAGGAGGGTTCCTTTTGCTCCATCAGGCTCCCTCTCTCCAACCCTAATCTCTTCCCTGTCAACAAAATTGGAATATTAACATCTATATTTACAGCTTTCCTGTCCTTTTGTTATCTTAATGAGAAAAGCTGTTGATATGTCAGTAGATAGAAGAAATTAGAATCTGCATCTGCCTACAAGTCATTAGATAAATGACTACATTATTTCTCTATTTCCTTAGGGTAAAAAAAAAAGTGTTTTGAGGTAATTAAAATACGGCATATGAAACTAGACAGCAGCAACTAGATTAACAGCCACAAAAGCTTCAGAAATTAAAGAATTTATTCATGGTTCTCCTAGAAAATACATAAATTCATCCATACAATCACAGTATTAAGAAATAACAGGAAACAGGGATGCCTGGGTGGCTCAGTTGGTTAAGCATCTGCCTTCAGCTCAGGTCATGATCTCAGGGTCCCTGGCTTGAGTCCCACGTTGGGGTCCCTGCTCAGCTTCCTCTGCGTCTGCTTGCTGTCCCCCTGCTTGTGCTCTCTCTCTTTTCTCTCTCTCTCTGACAAATAAATAAAATCTTAAAAAAAAGGAAATATCAGGAAACAATAATTGATATATTTATAAAGATCACCTACTGAATTCAGAAAGACCTCAGATATTTTTAATCCCACAAAATCCAAAATTTACAGAAAACTGAAATCAGTTTTCTGTATAATGTTGACTACCTCAAGGAAAGAAAAATCACATAGTTACAGGCTGTGAACTCCCTTCATCTTTACAAAGCAATGTATTAGAGATGGGGAATGTAGAAAAGAGCGTGTACAGTTAAAAATCTCGGAGTGGTTGTGTATGGTAGATTATTGGCAAACAAAGCTCAGGACCAATTCTGTGCATACAAATTAATGGTACAGGAAAGCCTTGCAGACATACAACTGAAATTCCTGATGGAGTATTTCAACTTAAACTCTATTGAATTTGGGTACTCCCACAACAGACTCCTCAGTCTTGCCTCTGTTGGAAAGAATTATTAAAGGCATTTGCAGTTAAAGTTGAAGTGGTTATGACAAGCCTGTCTCATAACTACGTGGTGAATGTCTAGACTTAGCTCTAATTGGTCTTACTTTAATGCATTTATTGTTTAATTGCTTGTGGTAATGATTTATTCTTTCATAGAACTGAGATTAATGGCAACTGGCAACTCTATTGGCATTGCTATCAGAGAAATGGCCAGAAGTCTCAAAATAGAATTGAGAAGACAGATTCTAGGCACAGAGGATTGTCAGATTAATATAGCTCCATGAAAACTCTGTCAAAAAAATACTACTACCTTAATAATTTTGTAATGTATCCACTAATGCCATTTTTAATTCTTATTTGTTAATGTAGGGAGTTTAGACTTTACTATGACATTAAATATAATTGCCTTTTATAAGGTATGTAGGATTTACATTTAAGAAGTGGATGAAACTCTAGCTTTTGAAACTATTAACTTAAACCCATAAACTCTCTTACATCCTCTCTATATAGTACTTTTTGGTAAAGTTTGCAAACTTATGCAAAAGAATAATGTATTTTGAGTAGTCAGTCATATTGGAGTGCCCTAAACAGTCTATCGACTGTATGTACAAATTGTGTGATAGTTATTTACATATTTTTGTCTGTTGAAAGATAGACAAACCCTCATATCTCTTTTGTATATCCATGCTATTGTGTGTTCTACATCAGGTCAGGTTTTTTTCTTAGCTACTTTTGGAGGGTAGGGTTGGGAAAGACTGTTACTCTGCATATTGTGCTTTTTTTTAATCTATAAATTTGTTATAGTATAAATAAACATCATGAGAGGTCTCATATTTTCCAGAAAATGAAGTTCGGTAATACAGGGGAATACATTTAAGTGGGAAAAATATAATTTATAAAATACAAAAATTATATGAAAGCTATTTGGTACAACAGAATGAGCACTCAAGGTTTCAGTGAACAAGAATCTAGATATTGCAACAGTTGATCCTTTAGGGACACCAGTGCCTCATATAGTAGAAAATGCACATATCCTTTTTGTAATATCTAGATATAGATATATACAAAAGTGTCCTTTAGGGACACCAGTGCCTCATGTAGTAGAAAATTCACATATAACTTTTGACTCCCAAGAAATTATTAACAATTAATAGCTTGCTATTGACTGAAGACTTATTGATAACATAGTTAACACATATTTTATATGATATATGTATTACATACTATATTATTACAAAAAAATGAACTAGAGAAAATGTTATTAAAAATAATAAGAAAGGGTGCCTGGGTGCCTCAGTTGGTCGAGCAACTGCTCTCAGCTCATGTCATGATTCTGGGGTCCAGGAATAGAGTCCTGCATAAGACTCCCTGCTCAGCAAGGGGTCTGCTTCTCACTCTGACCTTTCCCTTCTCATGCTCACTCTCTCTCATTCTCTCTCTCTCAAATAAATAAATCTTTAAAAAATAATAAGAAAGAGTAAGTATATTTAGTGTATTTATATAAGGAAAAAAATCTGCCTACAATTGGATTTGTGTAGTTCAAACCTATATTGTTCAAGGATCTGCTGTAGTAGTCTTGTTTTTGTTGATGTTTTGTTTCGTTTTGCTTTTTTTCTTTATTGTAAAATATGGTATGTATAGAGAAAAGTTTATAAAACAAATATTTGTCATGTGAACAGACAGTTCTGTGGTGAACATTGTATAGCTACCACTAAGGTCAAGAAATAGAAGCTGGCCAGCTCATCTAGAATCTTAACCCCTTTTGTCCCTTCG
This sequence comes from Mustela nigripes, assembly GCF_022355385.1. Taxonomy (NCBI): domain Eukaryota; kingdom Metazoa; phylum Chordata; class Mammalia; order Carnivora; family Mustelidae; genus Mustela; species Mustela nigripes. Next base: position 62,170,307 of record NC_081562.1, read on the forward strand.
TAATCACTGTCCCACCTCTTTGACCTGCAGGTATCTATTTTGTGTTCTTTTGTCCTAGAACTGTAATGAAAAGAAAGGAGATACTAATACCTATATATGCATCTCTAAAAACTACATTTTAGTTTAGCTATTTTTAAAAAAACATTGTTTGAATGGAATTATGTATTCCTTTTCCTCTAGCTTTTATATCTCAGTATTATATTTGTGAAACATATTCACATTGTTGTATTTGCTATAGCTATATAAAGTTCATCCATGTTCATTGCTGTGCAGTATTTCATTATTTGGCTCTATTACAATTAAATGTACCCTGGTGTTGGGGTCCATTTGGTGTATTTCCAGTTATGACCAGTCTTATTCTTATTTTCTAGTGCACACATATACCAGTTGCTCTAGATGTGTAATTGTTGAGTTAAAGGAAATATAAATCTCCAATTTTACAAGATAATGTTAAATCATTTTCCAGTAGTATATGAGTTTTCATTGCCACATCCTTACTAATACTTAGTATAATTAAACTAAAAATTTTTGTTAATCTGTTGGATATAAAATGGTTATGGAAATTTTCATGACCCTGATTACTAATGATATTGAGATTTGACTTTTATGTTTATTTGGCATTTAGACTATTTTTTGCCATTTTGCCTCATTAAAAATTTTGCCCATTTTTTGATTGTATTATTTTTTATTTTATTTTACTTGTTTTGTCCATGTAAATTCTTTGCAATGAATGTTACCATATTTGTTTTTAAACCTATAAGAATTGTTTTTTTATATTGAAGATACTAGTTTCTTTTTGTGTTTATATATAGTAAATATCATCCTATGATTTATAATTTCATTTTCTTTTAATTTTTTAAAGATTTTATTTATTTATTTGTTAGAGAGAGGGAGAGAGAGAGAGAGAGAGTGAGTGGAGAAGCAGAGGGAGTGGCAGGCAGAGGGAGAAGCAGGCTCCTGGCTGAGCAAGGAGCCGGATACAAGACTTGATCCCAGGACCCTGGGATCATGCCCTGAGCTGAAGGCAGACACTTAACTGACTGAGCCACTCAAGCATCCCTGTATTTTCGTTTTATTTATAGTTCTTTAGATAAGCAGATGTCCTTAATGTTATGTGGAAGAATTTATTAACCACTTTCCTCATGGACAATTTTCTTTGTATTTTATTTTAAGAAATTCTTCTCTACTCTAAGGTCATATGGATATGTTTCTGTACTTTCTAAAGTTTTATAGTTTTAATATTTTCATTTTAGTCTGATTGATTTAGTATTTTGTGAATAAGAATCTGATTTTCTTTCATCTTACATGGATATTCAATTATATTAGCACCTTCTACTTAAAAATCTGCTATGTCTACCAACAGTGGTACTTCTGTTACATATAAGTTCTCATACCAGTGTGGCCTGGTTCCTAGGTCTCCACCATTGGAGTGGTACTATGTTTTTCCATTTACTTGAGCTTCAAAATAAGTTTTGATATCTATGAGAGCAAGTCTTCCTATCTTGTTCTTATGTTTTGACTATTCTGACTTCTTGGAATTTTGTATATTTTTAGAATCAGCTTGTCAGACTCCACAAAATGACTGTTTTGGATTTTTTTTTCCCTCTGTATTGAATCTGTAGAGCAGGGGAGAATTGATATCTCTAAAATATAGAGATTACAATTCATGAACATGTTTTCTTTGTTTATTTGGCCCTTCTTAATGTTTCTCAATTTCATAAATTTTTCTGTAGAAGTCATACATATTTTAATAAATATATTCTTAGGTAACTTGTTTTTTATATTATTTGTAAACAATATCACTATATTTTATTTCTTGTAAGAATACATTTTTATATTGAATTTTGTATCCAGGAACTATGCTAAGTTCTCCTTATTAGAGCAATCTGTTAAATTCTTTGGGATTTTGTATATTCAAAATTATATTTTCTGCAAATAATGACAGTTCTATTTCTTCCTGTCCAATTCTTGTACCTTTTATTGATTTTTCTTACCTAATTGCATTGACCAGAACCTCAAATGCAGTGTGATTCACAGTTATAACAGTGGGGAATTTTGTATTGTTTCTGTTTTAAAGGAAGTGGTTTCACCATTAATTGTGATAAATACTAGGATGTTTTATAGACAGTCTTTTACTGAGGAGTTGGCCATCTACTGTCCATGACCCAATCTGACCTGCCAACTGTTTTTGTAAATAAAGTTTTATTGGAACACAATGATATCTATTAATGTAAACATTGTCTATAGCTGCTTTCATGCCACAATGACAATGCTGAGTAGTGTAATAAAGATCATGTGGCTTGCAAAGCTGAAAATACTTATTTTCTGGTTCATTAACCAGGAAAAGTTTGTCAAATTCTCCTTTCCCAGATTAAGATATTCTCTTTTATTATTTTTTTGCTAAATATTTTTTTTACCATGAACAAATATTGGATGTTATTAAATGTTTTCCTGCATTTTTTGCATTGAAATAAGTGAATTAAATGAATTGCCCTTTTTTATGTTGAACATATTCTTGGAATAAATTCTCCTTTGTTAAAATGTACTATCCTTTCTTTATGTTTTTGGATTTAGTTAGCCACTACTTTGCTGAGGTTTTTTGCACTATTGTTTATAATTAGGTTGACCTGTAATTTTCCTTTTCCGTACTGGTCCTTTGGGTTTTGATATCAAAGCATGCTAGCCTCTTAGAATAAGCATGAGTTATATTTGGATAACTGGCTAATGGAACCATTTGCTGGAGTTTAGTTGTGGGAAGACTTTTCATTATTGATTCAGTCTCTTTCATGGCTGTAAGATTATTCATATTTCCTCTTTCTCCTTGAGTCATAGTTATATTTTTCTGGGAATTTATCCATTTGTCCCAAATTTATATTTATTGTAATAAGCTGTTCATTGGATCTTCTTAATCTTTTTAATGTCTGCAAGATGTTCCTTTTATCATTTCTAATAAGTGTGTGTCTTCTCTCTCCTTGCTCACTAATGGTTTATCAGTTTTATTTGTCTTTTCAAGGAGCCAGTTTCAAGAGCCGATCCCCTCTACTGTGTTTATACATGAAATTCTCCATAGATACTTAGACTTCCTTTTACTTTTTTTGGACTTCAATTTGATGTTCTTTAATTTATTGAAATTAATGTCCAGGTCATTTTTCTAGCTTTTCCCTTTTTAAAAAATTTATGCCATTAAGGACTATAATTTCTTTATTTTTTTAAAAAGGTTTTATTTATTTATTTGACAGAGAGATCACAAGTAGGCAGAGAGGCAGGCAGAGAGGGGGAAGCAGGCTCCCTGCTGAGCAGAGAGTCTGATGCAGGGCTCAATCCCAGGACCCTGAGATCATGACCTGAGCCAAAGGCAGAGGCTTAACCCAATGAGCCACCTAGGTGCCCCTATAATTTCTTTAAAATAAACAGTTGTTCATAATTTTGGTATCTTCTATTTTAAGTTCTTTTCATTTGTACTCTTTTCTGATTTCAGAAATGGTTCTGATCCTTAGAGGTTTTATGATATTTAAAAAATAGTGATCTAGAGATTAATTGCATTGAGTCCATAACACATTCACCATAAAATTTTCTTAGAAATTTGTTGATAGTTGGTTTATGACTCATTATTTGGTCATTAAATGTTTGAGGTGAATTTATAAAGAATGTATATATTCTGCAGTAGATAGGTGCATGGTTATATATGTCCATTAGGTCAAGTTTGTATATCTCCTTTTTCTACTGCTGTGTATCATTAAATTTTTTTTTGTCTGCTTGTTCCATCAGTTATTGAGAAAAGCATGTTAAAATTTCCACCACAATTATAGATTTATCTATGTTTCTTTGTTCCATTAATTTTTGCTTTAAATAGTTGATGCCCTGTTATTAAAGGAAAATTAGAGGAGGAAAGAAATGAGGTTTTGTAGTGGAACCCACTGGACAACCTTAAAACTGAAGTTAATGATTTAAGATGATAATCATAACCTTTTATAATTGCTCAAAATGCTTTCATGTATACTCTCTACTTTTATATTGATCAGATCTGTGGGTTAAGATAGGTGTTATTAGCCAAACTGATAATCTTAAGGCAAGGATGTCACCCCAAGTCATAGACTACTTTGAGGTCTAGTCTAAGAAAATGAATTTCTTGAATAATTTCCCAAACCTGTTCTATTCCTTTCTTCCTCTTCCTTCTCCATCTCCTCCTTCTTCTTTTTTAAAAGATTGTATTTATTAGAGAGAGAGAGAGGGCACAAGTAGGGGGAGTGGTGGGCAGAGGGAGAAGCAGGCTCCCCACGCAAGGAGCCAGAAAAGGGACTTGGTCCTGGACTCTGGGATCATGACCTGAGCTGAGGACAGATGCTTAACTGATTGAGCCACGCAGGCATCATTGCTCTATTCCTCTTTTAGCACATTCTGATGCAGGTATTCTGGTTCTCTTGCTGTGTCTTTAACTCACCAAGGACATTTTACTCTCAGGTTTTTGTATTTAGCAGTCACTCCGGGGCAGGTAGACCTCTTTTCATATGTCAGTTCTTTAGAGAGAATTTACCCTATCATTCTGATTCCTCTGTATTATCTTGGCCTGTTTTAGTCTTCGGAGCACTGATAATACCTGACATTGTATTATCTATCGGGGCATTTAATTATTGTCCTTGTCCCTTATAGTATGTAAGCTTCAAGAATTCAGGGTCTATGCTGAACTCAATTGCTTCATTTCAGGTGTAATGCCTGACACATAGTAAGTGCTGAACAATTTTTGTTTGAATAAATGAACGAGTGAACTAATCTTGTCTTGAAACAAGTTTGTTGATCTTTCAAAGACAGTTTGACTGGTCAAGAAATAATTATTGAGACTTTCTAGGTTCAAGGAATTCTTTTTGGCTTGGTAGAGAGGTACAAGCAAGAGTAACATAAGACTGCTAACTTCAGTTCATAAGCCAGTTGAGGATATAAGATATATACAAATGATAGAATCTGAAAATGCCTATGAAGAATGGTGATACAAGAGGTACTATAGGACCATGAACAATTAATAGTTAAATATATTATTGAAACAATAAGTGCCATGAATTCAATGAAAGGAAGAATTACTGGATTCTTAGTATTATAGAGAACAGCATAAATTTTAAAAAGTATAATCTGGGCACCTTATTAGTTGTTAAGGATGGCCTTTTCTTTGTTAAAGGAGGCAGAAAAAAGAAAGTGTATAGTTAGCAAGGAGAGAAATTAGCAAGCCCTAATCTGTCCTTATCTGTAGGGCAAAGACTGTATTGTATTCATATCTTATCTCCAGGCATATATGAGGTATTCTATTAATTTTCAGTGCCTGAATTTAAGAAATAGATTCAGAATAAATGAAAAACAGGTAATAAGAGTTGAAAATGGAACTGAATCAAAGGACAGAAATAAGTTAGAAGGTACATTTGACCCTTGAATAACAGAGGTTTGAACTGCATGGGTCCACTTATACATGGATTTTTTTTTTTTTTTGCTAAATACAATATGGCACTATAAATGTATTTTCTCTTATAATTTTCTTAATAATTTATTTTTTTAGCTAACTTTATTGTAAAAATATAACATATAATGCATATAACACACAAAATACATATTAATTGGCTGATGTTATCAGCATGGCTTCCTGTCAGCAATAGGCTATTAGTGGTTAAGTTTTTGGACAGCTGAAATTTATAGACAAAATTTCGACTGTGCAGGGGTCAGCATTCCTAACCTTTGTGTTGTTCAAGGGTCGACTATATCCATAGATCTCTGTGCATATATTCTGTCTGTCCATCTCTCTGCCTATCTGAATAATGACTGGCAATGGAACATTGAGATATAGGCATGTTGCAGCCATAATACTTTGTAAAATGTATCGGTAAATTTAAGAATAAACTAGTCGGTTTATGTACGGTTATATCCTAAACTTGTCATTTTGTTTCTTGCTCCATCTTTTCTCTGATTGAGAGACAGAGACCCTATATTAGAGAACATGTTTAAGAGCTCACTTTGGTCTGTCGACAAACCAAAAATGGCATTCTTTTCCGTAGAATTCCGTAGAATTCTCTTGTTTAACCTGTACCTGCCAATTTCTTAATTTTCTACACATTATATTATTATAGTTAGGAGGATTTCTGTACTTGGACTCCAAAGTCATATCTTGTAGGAAAAAGATCTCCTAGTGAAAAAATATTTTATATTGGATTTTCAGTGACATGGTAGGTACAAAGAGGATTTATTTTGTTCCTCATTATTTCTTAGTTTTCATCACTTTTGACTAGATGATTGGTAGTTCCCAGAAAAAGAATGATTCTTGCATATTTTACACCTTAAAATAAAATTCTACCCACCAATTTTCCATTCTTAAGTAAATCTGTAATAAGAATTCCATCATCAATTTCAGCAAACTCTACAGCTTGAAATACTTTAGTTGGTTGAACTCTAAATTACATACTGGCTTTAAGATAAAGTTTTCTTTAAAAACTGTAAGCAACTAAAATACTGTATTTATTCTTTCTCTAAATTGACCATAAAATTCTCTGTTTTTTTGTTTTTTTTCCCCCCCTGACCTAAGTTCATACCTGAAACTTAGAGGACTGATGGCTCATTAGGGAAGAACTGGATGCCTACTGAATCCCAGTAATGTTTCCTATTTATGCTATTGGTAAATGTACCTTTTCTGTTAAAGTTTTTCATGTTTTTTTTTTTCCATTTATATACCCAGCGGCTTGCAGTTTTATATCTTTTTCCTAAACCTCTCTCTTGCCATTTAAACTAGTTTTCCAAATTCTTGCTCACTCAGATACCCATTTAGATACTCTACAGATGCCTCAGAATCTCCAACTGAATGATCTGCTTCTCGGCAGACTTGATAGTGTCTTATGAACTGTTTTTCTGCCTCATTCAGTACCCTAGTCAAATACCCAAGGCACAACTGGAAATGTGGGATTTTCTTAACTTTTTTTACTTAAAAAATGTTGCTAATTTTTTCCTTAGGTATTTCTTTAAATACTTTTTCTTCTAAATATTTCTTGAATTCCTTCCCTTCATCCTCCCAGTTTTATTGTTTACTACCTTTATTACTGTTTTGTTCTATTACTTTTTGGCAAGTTATTTAACTATTTTCTCCTTCAGTTTCCTTATCTACAAAATGGGGATAGGAATAGATTGTACCTTAGAGGATTTTTGTGACCGTTAAATGAGTTAATAGCTGTTAATTACTTAAAAGAGTGCCTAGAACAGTGTCACAGTATGTTCAAGTTATCAGTATTACTGTTCCCGGCACAACTTCATTTAGGTTGTGATCAACTGCTATCTGGATTGTTTCATCAGCCTAGTGACCTTCCTTCTGCATCTATTCCTATGGTTACATTTGATTTTGACAGTGCCTCAGATTACTCTGTTTATTTATATTAATTAATTAATTAATTAATTTTAAAGATTTTATTTATTTATTTGACAGAGATCACAAGTAAGCAGAGAGGCAGGCAGAGAGAGAGAGAGAGAGAGAGAGAGAAGGAAGGAGGCTCCCTGCCCAGCAGAGAACCAGATGCGGGGCTCATTCCCATGACCTGGGATCATGACCTGAGCCGAAGGCAGAGGCTTAACCCAATGAGCCACCCAGGCTCAGGTTACTCTGTTTAAATCATAAATTGGACTTTTTGGCTGTCCTGCTTAAAATCTTCTGATACCTTATCCAAAGGGTGAAGTCCAAGTTTTTCACCCTAATACACACACACACACACACACACACACACACACACACACGACCTCCCATAAGCTGTCCTCTTCTACCTGAGCTCAGACTCCCCATTTGCATTTTAACTTTCTCCATCCATTCTGACCAGCTCTAATTCCCCTGTCCATGCACATAGTGTCCTGCTACAGTGCCTTTGCTTATACTACCTATGTCCATGGAATTCTCTCTGTTTACTCTCTTTCTGACTTCCTTGGGCTGAATCAGCTTTGAAGGTGCACCACATGATTTAGCTCCCCCTACCCCATGGATTCCTATTATCCTCCCACATAAGTTGGAAAGTTGGACTGACTATACCTCTGAGTTCCTCTGTCCCTCCTGAATGGGGAAAAATGTTTTAAAAAATCTTTGTTTCGGGGCACCTGGGTGGCTCAATGGGTTAAAGCCTCTGCCTTCAGCTCAGGTCATGATCCTGGGGTCCTGGGATTGAGCCCCGCGTTGGGCTCTCTGCTTGGCAGGGAACCTGCTTCCCTTCCTCTCTCTCTGCCTGCCTCTCTTCCTGCTTGTAATCTCTGTCTATCAAATAAATAAATAAAATCTTTAAAAAAAATTTTTGTTTCTCCCACAACAGATCTGATCATAGATAACATCAGGTCTTGCTTAAAACCTTCCTATAGCTTCTCTTTGTGACTAGAATACAATTGAAATGCAATATTGTGTTTTGCAATTTTGTGTTTTTCGAGTTCCCCAGAATCCATTGCCTGTGATTCTCCACCATAGTCATCACTACCTACACAAAATTAGTCCTGATCGTCCAGCCACCTTTGCTTTCTTTTGTCCCTTAAACATAGAGAGCTTTTCCCCCACTCATGATCTTTGCCATTGCTGTTCCCTCTGCGTGGATGCTCATTTCCCAAATATTCACATGGTCAATTTCTTCTCACTCACATCTCAGTTTAAATATTATGCCCTCTAGGGGCGCCTGGGTGGCTCAGTGGGTTAAAGCCTCTGCCTTCAGCTCAGGTCATGATCCCAGGGTCCTGGGATCGAGCCTTGCATGGAGCCCTTCATTGAGCCCTGCATTGAGCCCTGCTTCGAGCTCTGCATTGGGCTCTCTGCTCAGCAGGGAGCCTGCCCCCCCCCCCCCCCTTCTCTCTGCCTGTCTCTCTGCCCACTTGGGATCTCTATCAAATAAATAAATAAAATCTCTAAAAAAAAAAATATTATGCCCTCTAAGTGACCTTCACTGACTGTAGCTGCAATATTCCTTAACTCCTCTGTTCTTTTACCTAGTTATACTCCATCCCATTACCACTTTATTGAACTTTATTAGAAATTCTTACCTATTTATCTGATGACATGTTTGTTGTCTGTTTCTGCCACTAGAACATAAGCTATAATGAGGACAGAGTCCTTATCAGTCTTATTATTTCTATGTCCACAGGGAGTGGTAGGTTCTTAATAAACAGTTGCTGAAAAGATTCAGTGAAGGAGAAAATGAATTAAAATGTTCCATATCTATGTAGTAGAGTTTCAATAAATAGTTTGTGAATTATGAATAAATGAATGAAATAACTGAACTTTTATTTAAAATTTTAATATAATTGCTTATAAGTTTTCAAGTTTGTGACTGTATTGTTTTTACTGTATAATCTTTTTAGTTACATAAGGAGTCAAAATCGGACTTCACAGAAAATCTTGCACTGATTTTCTTGGGTCTCTGTCCTTGGTGAATTTCTCTTAACTTCCAGTGATTTTTCTTTTTTCTTTTCTTCTTTCTTTCTTTCTTTTTTACTTTAAAGCCTTTGCTTTTAATTGCTCCAAACACCTTTTTCCCCCAAACTTCTCACTGGATGTGCTCTTCCAGCATAGTTAGTTTCATTCTTGATTTTTTTTTTTTTTTTTTTTTGATGTGTGGAGAAAAGAGCATCACACAATACTCTGCAGTCATGTTTATAAGCACAGCATGGTTTCCTCTCAACTGTTAAATGTGTTCTAATATCTACTAGATGTATCTCTCTTATTTGCATCAACTGATTATCCACCTGAATATGCATGTATGCAAATTCTAAGAAAATGACATTCTAATCAGTAAGTAACATCCACTGTTGGTCATCAGCCAAACTCTGAAGAAGCCAAAAGTTGGTGTCCTTCATTTCCCTTCTTAGTGCCCTTCTTTTTCTTTCACATTTCCCAACCTTATGATATAACATATAACATAGCAGAGACTTCCTCTCTGCTAAAATATTTCTTTCTAAGGTAAGTGAAAGACATATAGCATTGACCTTACCTAGAATATTTGCATTTTGCCTGGAAATTTCTAAGAAATGGAATGCTGTATAGGACCAAATGGATAATCTATTGGTAGAATTTTAGATGCAGCTAGTAGGAGATAGCTTGACAAATCCTGGACAATCTTAAATCATAATGAAAACATATTTATAGAGCTGGACCACATTTTTATCCAATGTGAAGTCTTACAGCTTGCAAACTTTAAGAGAATAGCCTGGTTCTATTATTTTGCTTCTTTCTGTAGTGTACCAGGGGTACAGGAAAGATGACCAGAGAATGAAGAAAAGGAAAAAAAAAAGTACTGTGTGAAATTAAGAAAGAAAATTTAGGCTAAAAACTTGAAAGTATCCTTCATAAATAATGTTGCCCTCCTCCAATTTATCAAACTATATATGTATTCAACCCCAAAACACGTCTTGAATTGATTGACTTGCTCCCATGTCTTCACTGCCTTCTTACTTTAGTCTGATCCATTATTATCCCTCCATGCACCACTGGAAGAGTTTCCCAATTGGTCTCATTCCTTATACCCATATCCCCTTGCAATCCATTCTCCACACTGGTAATCACAGTGATTTATTTAAAAGGCAAATAGGATCATGTAATGTCCTTGCTTTTCATCTTTCAAGGGTTCTTCATTGCTTAGGAAAAAATACAGACCCTTAACATTGCCTTGAGTCTCTGCAGGCTCCAGCTCCTGTCTCTACCACCAGGCTCATCTCTGCACCATCTCTTGTTGTTCACAACCAGTAAGTACAGCTGGCCCCCAGTCAGCCTTAATCATAGTAGCACTGAGCTCTCTACTCAGTCAGGACTCTTTTCATGCAGTTCTTCTGCCTGAGTCACTTTTTACTCAACTCATTCTTCAGGTTGCATTGAACACAGGCCACTTCCTCAGAGAAACCTTACCAGCTATGCCAAATAAATGAGCCTCCCCTTGTTCCTTTTTTTCATCTGCGATGGCACCATGATCATCATCTTTGCAGCAGTGATCTCACTGGTAATTATGCATATTTGTTTATTAGTTACTTATATGTAACTCAACCCAACTGGATTAGACTCTCTTCTTTTGTGCATTTAACTCTTGACTGAGGCTCAGTTGACCGATACTTTTATGTGTTTTACTCCATTTTAACACTTAAACTTATTTAATTGTTGTTTTTTTTCTGTTTATCCCACTAAAGTATAAACTACACTGCTAGGCTCTTTTTTTTTTCTTTTCTTTCCTTTCTTTCTTTCCTTTTTTTTTTTTTTTTGTCTAATGTGTCACCAGATTCTTTGCAGATAGTAGTTACTTAATAAAATGATGATAAATAATTAAATTATGCTGATGTATATACCTTGGTGGTTGAGTGACTAGTGGCCAGGTGGCTGAGTGACTAGTGGCCAGAAGGTTGAAAGAACACAGCATGGAAACCAGTAAGAATTCAGAGACCTGAATATGTGTGTCATTTCAAGTGTATACAGTGTATACACATTTGAATTCTAGAATAGTATCGATTCAAATTCTAGAATAGTGTCAATTTCAGGTACCTTCATTCTTTTAAAGAAAGTTAATTCTTTAAATGCAAAATCACCCATGATTGAAATTTTATGTTTTCTTAACTCATTCACATATAACTTCTTTTTTAAAAAGGTAAAAAACTCTAATTCTAGCTTGGGTTTCCATTTTTGTTTCAGAACTATGGGTATATTATTTATGCCAGCAAAAGGGAATTCAGGCAACCAGGTAAGAAAGACCATTAAGAACAGATTTGAGGGGCGCCTGGGTGGCTCAGTGGGTTAGGCCACTGCCTTCGGCTCAGGTCATGATCTCAGGGTCCTGAGATCGAGTCCCACATGGGGCTCTCTGCTCAGCAGGGAGGCTGCTTCCTCCCCTCTCTCTCTGCCTGCCTCTCTGTCTGCTTGTAGTCTCTCTCTCTGTCAAATAAATAAATAAATAAAATCTTTAAAAAAAAAAAAAAGAACAGATTTGAGCAAGACACTCAGTGTTTAGCTCTCCACTGGAGTGAGGTATGGTTGAGGGAGAGAAAGAGAGAAAGGAAAAAAAAAAGAGGAAGAGGTGAAGGGTAAGAGTCTAGCGAGGTGGAAGTAATGGGTAGGCTCAGTATCAGAAATACTGTGCTTTAGAGGAGAAGGAGCTTATAAATGTCTGATAAGTAGTGGCCCTTCATTAGCTGTTTGACCCTGGACCTATATTTAATCTCTCTGGGTCTCAGTTTCTTTTCCTTGTAGATGAAAGGACTAAAGCTATTAGAAATACTTTCCTGCCCTATGGTTCTTTGATTCTTATTTTCTCTATAAGTAGGGAGTACAAGAAGGAGCATATCTGAGAAGAAGATAGGAAAAAAGATGATTCATGGTTATGGAATATAAAGATGCAGAAGAGAGACATGGTTGATGGTTAAAAAAGGGAAAGCGTGGGTGCCTGGGTGGCTCAATTGGTTAAGCAACTGCCTTTGGCTCAGGTCATGATCCTGGAGTCCTAGGATCGAGTCCCTTATCAGGCTCCCAGCTCCACGAGGAGTCTGCTTCTCCCTCTGACCTTCTCTCCTCCCATGTTCTCTCTCACTCTCTCTCTCTTCAAATAAATAAAATCTTAAAAAAAAAAAAAAAGGAATGTGTATGAGAAAGTAAGGATTCAGATCTTCCTCCTCCCCCAGCTTATTTATTTAACAAATATTTGTTCATACTCATAAATACTTACGTAGTATTGACTGTGTGCTGCTATTATTCTAAGGGCAGTACAAAAACGAATTCCCGCGATACTGAGGAGATAAGTTTTACTGTTACCTCTACTTGATGGCTGAGGAAACTGAAGCACAGAGAGGTGAAGCAAATTAACCCATGCCACATAAATAGTAAGGGCTGGGACAGGGTTTCAAACCCAGGCAGCCTGGCTCCAGAGTCCATGCTCTTATAATGTTTATTTTACTGTTGGAATTTACCATACATTTTCCTCAATGAAAATCTCCACATCAAAGACAAAAACTTATTGAACTGTAACAAAAATAATAAATCACTCCAGACATATTTAGGCTAACACATACCCTATTTGTTTCTGTGTAATTGTACTTTCTCAAGAGCCTGCCACATTTGGTATCACTGTTTTATTCTGAACTCTTCACGCAAGACTAATGCAAAATGGAGAGGATTGTTCTTTGTTCAGCTGCAAACCAGGTGGCACAAAGCACCGAGAAGAAAACCAGGCTCCGGAGAGGAGAGTGTGTGAAGGGAACCAAATGCAAGCTTAGATGGGACTTGAATTTAGTCAGGAAACATTTCCAGTTAGATGCTTCCAAACTTTAGAGAAATTTAACTTGATATTGTATTTTCTTTCCACCACCCTAAATAAAACCAACCAACCAATCAACAACCAACCAAACACCACCAGCACCAACTCCAAAAAGCCAGACTGCTGTAGTTGTTTGTGTTTGGGAGGCAGCATCTCATTAATAAAACAATGACCACGGATTGGGTTGGGTTTTGTCCCCCCAATTTTTTCCCTGTGTTGTGACTATGATTGTAAGCCCCATTCTCTCATATAGCTTGGCTTCTGTTCAGAAAGTAAAGAACTTAAATGTTTTCTGAAGAGGTGGATCCAACGATTGTTGCTGATTTATTTTGGTAAAATTAAACCCTACTCCTTTCCTATTCTTTCCTTCTATTGTTAAATTTAATTTCATGTACTCGTAATATTTAGTATTCAATACCTTAGAGTTGGAAGGAAACTGGGAGATAATTCTCCTGATATAATTCTCTCATTTTACAGATACGGAAGGAAGAGCAGGGTGGTTAGATGGCTTGTCCAAGACAGCTAGGGGGCTCTGCCAGCACTGGCTTCCAGGCTTTTCCCTCCTGGTTCTGGGCCCTACACACAGTACAGCACTTAAGTGTTTGCTTCCTCTGGGGTTCAAACCCCTGTGACACAGTCTTTTTTCTCCTCCCTAACCAAAAACACAGATCTTCCATGACATCTCCCTTTATTTTCATTCTCCCAGTCTAATTTGTTTTAGAAGAAGATAAACATGAGTATCTGGGGAGTTACTGTTGATGTCTAGAGGGCTGTTCAGATTTGCTGAACTTCAAGCACTGGAATGTCCAGAGAGCCATCCATCATCAGTGCTCTGAGGACATGCTTATGGAGAAAGGGCCTGACTGCTGGGGGCGAGCCCTTCTCCTCTCCCCAGGATTGCATGGTGCTGTCAGTGTGTGTTAGAACTCAGCCTTCTGCCTCTGGTTCTCCTGCCTGCTGTCCCCTCCCCACTCATCGCCTTTTCATATTTTATTTAAATATACACGTAATGTGTATTAACACCCTTGTTCCTGTGTCTACACTCTTGAGAACTAGAATTGGTATCCCAGGAGAGACACAGTACCCTTCCTCTCTCCAGAGTTATTTTATAAATTCCTGCGTTTTCTTCTTCCCTAAAACTAAAAAAAGGAAAAAGGAAACACCAGAAAGCCCCTTCAGTTCCCCCCATCACATTTCAGTCTGAACACCCCAGGCCTCAGTAATCTTGCATTCCTCTAATCTAGAACTTCTGTGTGGACAGCTCTGTTACTGTACAGAAGTGGAAAGTCTGGCCTGTCCGACTAGACTGTAACTTTTCTGGGAACTTGGTCCCATCAGTCTTGCTACTCTGTTAGGTATCTAGGGGATTAGCCCCTTTGCTGCTGGTTCTCATCCTTCTTGCTACCACATGTGGTTAATGTCACAGATTTCAGAATACTGATTAAACCACATTTACCAAAGAGTAAGTAAGTAATTGCTAAAAGGTCACCCATGAGTGTGGCTCTTTTTTTCTCCTTTTTTCCAGGTGGCAAGCTGACTCAAAAGGCAAGTTTGGCCCCCTTACTCTCTTCATTTGTAAGACCTGGGGTAGCTGCTTACTAATACAATTGAGATTTGGGGTTAGGCGAAGGACGATTTTCCTTAGGTCGTAAGCCCAATTTACTATAGGGTTCTACACTTGAGTTTCAGGCACAAGATAAGCCAAAAATAATAGTGTCCCCTTTGCTTCTATCTCTAAGATTTTTTTTTAAATTATTTTTTTAAAGATTTTATTTATTTATTTGACAGAGAGATCACAAGTAGGCAGAGAGGCAGGCAGAGAGAGAGGAGGAAGCAGGCTCCCTGCTGAGCAGAGAGCCCGATGCGGGACTCGATCCCAGGACCCTGAGATCATGACCTGAGCAGAAGGCAGCGGCTTAACCCACTGAGCCACCCAGGTGCCCATATCTCTGTAAGATTTTTATGGAGAGGTAATGTGCCTGATAAAAGGTAGGATTTGGGCATTTTAAGACTATTTTGTAGAAGTTAGCACTAAAGTTTAACTTTTAAAAAATTCCCATGATGTACTTATTTTATAACTGGAAGCTTGTACCTTTTGACCCTCTTCATACCCCTATCCCCTCAACCATGCTGCTGGTAATCAACAATCTGCTCTTGTTACCTCTGAAGCTTTTTTTTTTCTTTTTTCTTTCTTTCTTTTTTTTTTTTTTTACATCTCACATGTGAGATCATATGATATTTGTCTTTCTCTGTTGGACTTGTTTCACTTAGCACAATGCCCTCAGGTTCCATCCATTTGTCACAAACGGCAAGATCTCATTTTTTAAAAAATTCCATCGTATGTATGTGCACTCGTGTGTGCACGCGTGCGCGCACACATACACACTGCATTTTCTTTATCCAGTCATCCATAGGTGAACACTTGGGTTGTTTCCATATCTTGGCTATCATATTTAACTTTCTAATGAGAGTGTCAAAGGCATGGTTAATCTGATTCAGGGGAGTATAGTGTGAAAAATATTTGTAGTCACTGCAAGAATGAATACTGAGTAAAGGATTGCCAAGTTAAGTACAAACCCAGTTGATGTCCTAAAGAAAAAGTGAATCCGTGTGGTGACCAGCACTGGGTGTTGTACAGAACTAATGAATCATTGAACATTGCATCAAAAACCAATGATGTACTATATGTTGGCTAACGGAACATAATTTAAAAAAATAGAAAAGAAAAGTGTAATGTTTGGGGTTATCTTTTTCTTTTCTTTCTTTCTTTTTTTTTTTTTTTTGAAGATCTTATTTGACAGAGAGAGAGAGAGATCCCAAGTAGGCAGAAAGGCAGGCAGAAAGAGAGGGGAAAGCAGGCTTCCTGCTGAGCAGAGAGCCTGAGGCAGGGCTCAATCCCAGGACACTGAGATCATGACCTGAGCCAAAGGCAGAGGCTTAATCCACTGAGCCACCCAGATGCCCCTATCATTTTCTTTTTTAACTAGGCAGGAGTCATTTGCATCTTTAGCAGGTTAAAATCTCGACTAGATAAACTTTATTGTTATTGGACAAGAACCATTTGCATCACTGTAAATTCTCTACAAGTTAACGCCCCCAGTGTCATTGTGCTTTGGACTGATTCATTTACAAAATCATAAGAAAATAGTAATTAACATATAGAAGCAGGTTCAGTATGGTTAGCAAAATGGAGGCTAGAATGCTAAGCAACTATGGCAGCCAGAAAGTTAACTTCTCTCTACAGGTTTTATAAGGAGTCAAGACTGTTTTTAATTAACTTTATTCAGAGATTTTGAAACATTTGTTTAAGCAAAATTTCAGGCAAATGCAGAAGCAAAGATACTACTCTAATGAATTCCCTGTACTTACCCCTATTTCCTAATTTCAATAATGAGCAACCTCTGGCTAATCTTATTTCTTCTGTAGTCAGCCCACTCTCTCCCAATGCTGGATTATTTATTTTTCTTTCTTATACCTTTATTGAGGTATGAATGAGTATAATAACTTGAAATGTTTAAAATGTGTATTGGATCAGTTTCAACATATGGATGCCCCCATGAGATCATCACTGAAATCTTGATACAAAGCATTTTCAGCATCCTCAAAAGTTTCTTCTGCCCCTTTGTAATCTATTCCTCTTCTGTCCTTGGGAAACTGCTGATCTGCCTTCTGTTCTAGATTAATCTGTGTTTTCTAGAAATTTATATGAATTCAGGCATACAATATATTCTCTCCCTTTTTTTTTTTACTTCTTTCACTAAGCATAATAATTTTATGTCCAGCCATGTAGTTGTATATAACAATGGTTTAGTGTTCCACTGTATGAATGTACCACAATTTATTTATCCATTCACCAGTTAATGGACATTTGGATTGTTTCTATGAGCATTCGTGTACACGTTTTTATGTCTCAGATTCTCTTGTATAAATACTGAACAGTAGAATGGCTAGATCTTATGGAAAGTAACTTCTAAATTTTTAAAAACTGCCAAATTGTTTTCCAAAGTGGCGGTACTATTCTATGTCTCCAA
This sequence comes from Mustela nigripes, assembly GCF_022355385.1. Taxonomy (NCBI): domain Eukaryota; kingdom Metazoa; phylum Chordata; class Mammalia; order Carnivora; family Mustelidae; genus Mustela; species Mustela nigripes. The sequence goes on from NC_081562.1 coordinate 62,187,606, forward strand.
CAGCAGTGTGTGAGAATTCCAGTTGTTCTATATCTTGCCAGGACTTGGCAAGATTATTTTTATTTTTAAAAATTTAGTCACTCTAACAGATATGTACTTTATATCTTGTTGTAGTTTCAGATTGCGTTTCCCTAGTGATTACCGATGTTGAGCATCTTTTCATGTACTTTGTTCATCTATCTTCTTCTGTGAAGTGTCTGTTCACATCTTTTGTCTACTTTTTAAATTGGGTTTTTTTCTTCTTATTATTGAATTAGGAGAATTCTTGAGATATTCTGGATCCAGTATTCTTGATCCAACTCTTTCTTATGTATGTGTCATGAAATTTTTCTCCCAGGTGGCATTTTACCTTTTCCTTCTCTTGATGGTATCTTTCAAGGAATGAAAGGTTTGAATTTTGAAAAAGTCCAGTTTATCAGCTTTGTTCTGGTTTGAGTTCTTTGTGTTCTAAGAAGCTTTTACTTATCCTAAGATTTTATAAATATTGAAATAATATTTCTGTTTTTCATTGTTGTTAATCTCCATGTTGTGGTCAGAGGACATGATCTGTCCGATTTCAGTCTTGAAATCTGAGAACTCTTATGGTTGAGAACTATTTTATGGTTCTGTGCTCTACCTTGGTGAATATATCATGTACCTCAGAAGTACCTGTGTACTTGAAAATAATATGTATTCTGCATTTGCTGATTCTGTTAACATAAATTATGTCACGGTGGTTCTTGGTGTTTTTCAGATCACTTACGTTTTTATTGAGTTTGTATTGGGCTGTTTTATCAATTGCTGAGATGTGGATGGGTGTTAACATCTCAGAATTTTATTGTAGAATTTGTAGGGTTTATTGTTAATATATTAATAGAATATTACAGAATTTATTGTAGAATATTATAGAATATTTTTTCCCTTAATTCTGCAATTTTAGGTTTACTTATATTTATGATTTTTGTATCTTTTATTATTTTTATTATCTCTGAAAATTCTCTTTACTTTAAAGTCTCACTTGTCTGCTATTACTACAGGTACTTTATCCTTGTTATTCTGACTTTTGGCTTGGTATATATATTTAACATTCATTTAATTTTCACTTCTTTCTTTCTTTGTATGTGAATTGTCTTGGTATTAATAATTATCAGGGTATCTTGGTTAGAGCAAGGGAGTGTATTTTTTACAAAAATTTCCCAAGGTAATTGTGATGGTTCTCTCCCTAAATCTTGAAGTTAGAGCATGAAAGTTTTTATTTTGTTTAATTTGATTGCTTATAGCAGAAGTAAGAACACACAGGTTTATGCTCAAGGGCAGTTGTGGACTTTTTTTTTTTTTTTAACAAGAAGAATAGCAAGTTATCAGCTCAAATAGGTCATTGATATGGCAGAACACAGTGCATTCAGTTAGTTCTTTGAGGTTCTTTATTGTTTATGAGTCTCAAAGTGTATTAGCTGTTTCTCAATGCATTTCTGCTAAGCAAACACATAAGAAGCCACAGATAGCTGGTTTCTTGATTTCTTGAATGAAGGTGTAGGATACGATGCTGAGCAAACGGTAAAGTTGAGGTCAAAATTATTTGGATTAAATTACAAATAGTATAAATGTTTACATTTGAGGGAATTGATAAATTAACTGGTTTATTATTGATAATTAACTGAGACCTGAGTTCTAATGACAGAGTAGCCCTGGCATTTTGGACTAGTCACTTGTCTTCTTAATTCCCCAGGTTCCACATCTGCAAAATGAATGGGTTGGGCTAAAGCATAGGTTTCAAATGGTGTTATAGGAGGACTGTCCTTTGAATGAAATAGGAAGAGAGAGCTGCATATATCAAAACAGGGGAATCTGCTTTATTTGAAGAAGGCTCAGTGCTGCTTTCTGGGCCCTATTTTTTGTTTTGTTTTGTTTTGTTGTTGTTGTTGTTTGAGTCTTGGCTTGATTTACTTATTTCTTTAACTATTCCACACTGATTGTGCTTGGCTGGTCACTAAAGGTATAAATGTGAGTCAGACCCAGACCTGTCTTGAGGATTTCAGTCTAGCAGAAGAAACAGACATGTAAATGAATCCCAGTAGCGCAGTGACAGATCCTTTAATAGGGAGGCACCAAAGGACCTGAGGTAGGCAACTTCTTGTTTTTAAGTTGGTTCCTAAGGAATCCTCATGAAAAGGGCTTCCCTCATCTCATTCTGATGTTAATGGTTTGTGGACCACCATTTTGAGAACATTGTTCTGGGTTCCCTCCAACCTCTAAAAGTCAAGGAATCTTTTTTTTTCTGAGTTGGGTAATATCGTAGGTTTATGGTGGGTGGAAGTTCCACCATCTATTTCTGTTTACTAATTGGCAAATAAACGTTCTTGAGAAGGAGGTATCTCCACTTCTATCTGATTCTGATTCCTTAATCTGCGTGCTGCCTCCTCCAATATTTACTTCATCAGTTATTTCCTTTCCTGTCTGGAATTTCTTTTTTTCTTTCCAGATGCTCAAATGTCTTTCACACCACTTTTTTCTCTGTCTCTCAGCCTCAACTCCCACCCTCTAAAGCAAGTAAGCAAACAAGCAAACAAACTAACAAAATCCCCCTCCACTGACACTTCATCCTCTTTTAGTTAACAACCTGAAGAAAAAAACCTGTTCTGTCTCTGTTTCCTCACTTGTTCATATCTGGATCCATGTAATTTGGCTTTGATTATCACCCTTATATGAAAGATTTTTGCTAAGTTTACCTCTTAAATTTCAAATCTAGTGAACATTTTTTGGTTTTCTTTTACCTAACACTTTGGGTTGGTCAATACTCCCTCCTCACATTTGTAACCATAAATCCACGGTTTTGTGATTTAATTTCTGGGCTCTATTTTTCTCTGTCCCCTTTTGTCATGTGCTGTTTCCCTTTGTCCTTGGCATCTTCTTTTCAAAGAACTCATTTTCTTTGAACAATTTCATCCATGCCCAAGGCTCTATCTGCCGTAAATTTGTGGAAAATTCTATACGTCTACTCAAATCTCTCTTTAGATTTCAAGACCCATTATCCCATATGGGTGTCCCCAAAGTCATCTCAAACTCAAAATCTTTATAATGAATTCACCTCCTCCTTGCACATACTGTGCCAGTTCTCAGCTTATTGCTTCTTAGCTCCAAATCCACTCTTCATTTCCTTCTCTGAGATAATAAAGCTGGACCCTGCAAACATTTCTCTTTTGTCAGCTGTCTTGACAGAGTGTTGAAATATGCTTTGTATACTTCAGGTAGAAGGAGTTTCTCTTTCATAGCTCCTTCCCCTTGATAGGCTTTAGCAAGACTTCCCCATGGGCAGCTTTCCTTAGCACCCCAGGGGGAGCTTTCCAGTGAATTCAGCAGTGTAACTCCTCCCCATAGACAGCTTACTCCAACACCTCAGAGACTGAAGTCCTAGTATGTGCTGCTGGTGTGACATCTCAGCAAAATACTTGGTCATTACTGGCTGGTAGCTGCTCATCAGTTTCTGGAATTTGACCTTGGTGGAAGATAGGGGCCTCTTCCAAACTTACTGCTTCCTCAGATGTTTCTCCTGAACAAAAAGGAGGTAGTGGCTGCTCCCAAATCGGCCATTTTTGTAGCCTATAAGTTTTTTTCTTACTTTTTCTAGGTTACCCACAAATTAATGATTCTGTGTAATAAACGTACTCTGTTCAAATTACTGCATGAATCCTGTCTCTTCATTAAACCCAGACTTATACACACAGCTCACTCTGGCATTCCCCATCACGGACCTATCACTACCAGCATTCCTTCTCATTTCTAATATCTATCAACAGATCCATTTTATTCATTCTATTAAATACTATTCCTAGGCCTCTGCTCCACTCTACTCTGACTCTTTCAGTTCTTGTTTAGATGCTTGGACTATCAATGTCTTCTTCTTGATATCCCTGCATCTTCTGTCAACCCACTTCAGTCAGTCATTGTCATTAAAATTAGCTTTCTAACACATACATCTGATATCTATTCTCTCTCTCTCTCCTCCTTCTGATATGAAATCCCATTGTGAGCAGATTCCTACTAGTCTCTTTGGACTCATATTCTGTCTTTCCTCCAAAATACTCTTTTACTCTAGTCATCTTTATAATTCTTACATTTATAGTTTCAACCTCTGTGCCTTGAATATTCTTGTTTTCTCTAAAATTCTCCTGAGTGCCTGGAAAGCACCTACTACTATGAGCCTTCATTAGTTTTTCTAAACAGACATGAGCAATTCTTTGTCTGGGAAATACTTTGTAAAATCCTCCAATAAAACGGTTATTTGGGGATATTGTAATTGTTCCTGGGTCTGTCTCCTCATTCAGTTTTGAGTATCTTAAGGAGAAAGACTTCTGTTTTTTTCCCTGTGTTTGTGGCCTAACAGTGCCTGGGGCTTTATAAGTCTTTAATCAATATTTGCTGACACCAAGTGAGTAATAGTGGCATTTTTACAAAGGGAATTTCAAGATCCTAATTAAAGTTTCTTAACTTTCCTTATTGTAGATTGTTTTGAACCAAAGTTCTTTAGGACTAAATGAGAAGAAAAGCAGTGGTATTTTTAAAAATAGTATTTATTACTTTTCTTTTTCTTTTTAAAAAAAAGATTTTATTTATTTATTTGACAGAGAGAGAGAGATCACAAGTAGTCAGAGAGGCAGGCAGAGAGAGGGGGAAGCAGACTCCCCACTGAGCAGAGAGCCCGATGTGGGGCTTGATCCCAGGACCCTGAGATCATGACCTGAGCTGAAGGCAGAGGCTTAACCCACTAAGCCACCCTATTATAATAAATAGGCACCCCTATTTATTACTTTTCCTATTACCTTTCTGTACTCAGAGAATACAAAAGAGATAGAAAGGCAAGAAAAAAGGGGTATAGAATGTTTCCTTTACTGTTTGGCTGACTTCTGCAGATTAAAGAAGGCACATCTCTCAAATGATGGTAAAATTCCAGCTCTTTGGGTTCACCCTCTAGTTAAGGGTTAACATTTTTAATATCTTACCATGTGTCACACACCGTGCTTAGGCCTATCTATGCATTGTCTCTTTCACCACCATTCTCTAAGGTAGGCAGTTTTAGGTTTTCCGTCTCACAGATGAGGAAAGAAAGGTGACACAAAGTTTAATGACTAAGATATACCTAAGGTCTGTTCCTTGCAGTCAAAGATATCTGTGAAGTTCCTTCACTTTGGAAAGACTTGTTCAGAGTTTTGTGTATGAGTTGGGGTGTGGTTGTGATCACAGTAATTAACCAGAAGACTGGATCATTAGCTCTACCTCTGGGGCTGTTGTCCTGGTGTTCTTCCTTTCTTCCTTATTTATCCATGGAGACCTTCATTATTATTTTCTCTCTTCTGATTTCCTTGTCCGACAGTTAATGCTTACCTAGTATAATTCATAAGTTTACTTTTATACCCTTAAACTTTTTTAACCCCCCACCATATATTTAACATTTATAGTTAACAAACTTTTCTGTTATTATCTTGAGAAATATGTAAGGATTAATTTATGTATATCTGAGTGCTTGTATAACATTTAAAAATAATATATTTTTTCTAATTTAAAATTATATAGATTTTTTTATATCTTAAAATTTCTGTTCACACTAGAAGTCAAGATGGTGGAGAAGTAGCAGACTGAGATAAAATCAGGTAGCAGGAGATCAGCTAGATAGTTTACCAAACCATTCCAAATGCCTACAAATCCAACAGGAGATCGAAGAGAAGAAGAGCAGCAATTCTAGAAACAGAAAATTGACCACTTTCTGAAAGGTAGGACCTGTGGAGAAATGAATCCAAAGTGACATGAAGATAGACCACAGGGGGAGGGGCTGGCTCCTGGCAAGCAGCGGAGCAACGGAGCACAAAATTTAAGCTTCTAAAAGTCTGCTCCACTGAGGGACATCACTCCAGAGACTAAGCGAGGCTGGAGCCCTAGTGGGGATAGCATGGTCTCAGGTCTTGCGGGGTCCCTGAAAGATCGGGGGTGTCTGAGTATTGCTGAGCTTGCAGGTATTAGAGCAGGGAAGATGGCTACAGAGACAGAGCCGAGGAGTGAGCTCTCAGCTTGGTGTTACCTTAAACCATGATCCCTGGCACAGTCAGACCACTGCTCTTTGAGCGGGGACCCCACAAGTGGCAGATCTGGGGATATCTCCCTGAAAGAGCGGCAGTGATCTGCTGGGTTTGGAGACTTCAGGTGGGGTTGTGTGCCAGAGACAGAGATGCTCAGTCAACAGGCTGGGTGAGCTTCGCGCACAGCTGGAGGCCAGGGAAACTGGAGTGATTGAGCGCTTTCCTTTGAGGATGCACTGAGGAGTGGGCCCTGAGCTCTCTGCTCCTTTTGGCTTGAGATTGGGAGGCCGCCATTTTCATTCCTCTAGAACTCTACTGTAAGCTTTCAGGGAACAAAAGCTCCCCAGAACGAACAGAGAAGATTACTTAGCCTGGCCACTGGCAAGGGAGGTGCAATTCCACCCCAGGCAAAGACATCTGAGAATTACTACAACAGGCCCCTTCCCCAGAAGATCAACAAGAAATCCTGCCAAGACCAGCCTCACTTACCAAGGAGAACAGCAGAATTCCAGAGGAGGAGAAAGCAAAGCATGGAATTCATGGCTTTCTCCCCATGATTCTTTAGTCTTGCAAAGTTAATTATTTTTTTAATTTTATTTTTTTCTTATTCTAATTTTTTTAAATTTTTACTCTTTCCTCTTTTAACGTTTTTAAACTAGTTTATCTTAAGAATACGTTTCATAAAAAAAATCTTTTTGAACCTTCATTATTATAGTTATATTTTACCATTCATTGTATCTAACTTTATTTTTTGTATAAACATGGGTTTTTTTCTTCTAAAAATTTTGGGATACAACTTCTTCTAATAGATCAAAATATACCCTAAATCTAGCACAGGGCTTTGTTCTAGTGTCCAGGCTGAGCAAATTCTCTCCACTTTCTTTTTCTTTCTTTTCCCAACCAACTTATCTTATCAGCTCCTTTTTTAGAATTTTTTTAAAAATTTTCATCTTTACAGTCATATTTCATCCCGTCATCATGTTTACTCTTATGTGTGTGTGTGTGTGTGTGTGTGTGTGTATGTGTGTGTATGTTTTTTTTTCTTTAAAATTTTGGGAGGTAGTTTCTTCTAAGAGACCAAAGTACTCCCAAGATTAAGTGAGTGGCTCTCTTCTATTCATCAGTCTAATATCTATATTTTCTTTTTAATTTTTCTGAACTACTTTTTACCCCCTTTCTTCCCCCAATGATTTGGCATCTCTTTTATTTGGTTAACTCACATTTATTTGGGGTCCTTGCCACCCGTTTAGTATTTTATTTTCTCCTTCATATATTCTTATCTGGATAAAATAACAAGGGAGAAAAACTCACCAAAAAAAAAAAAAAAAAAGAGAGAGAGAGAGAATAAGAGTCAGTACTGAAGGCTAGAGACCTAATCATTGGTAATATGTCAGCTCTAGAGTTCAGAATGATGAATCTCAAGGTGCTAGCTGGGCTTGAAAAAGGCATGGAAGATATTAGAGAAACACTGTGTGAAGAAATAAAAACCCTTTTTGGAGAAATAAAAGAACTAAAATCTAACCAAGCTGAAATAAAAAAAAGCTATTAATGAGGTGCGATTAAAAAATGGAGGCTTTTACTGCTAGGATAAATGAGGCAGAAGAGAGAATTAGTGATATAGAAGACCAAATGACAGAGAATAAAGAAGTTGACCAAAAGAGAGACAAACAAATACTGGACCACCAGGGAAGAATTCGAGAGATAAGTGATACCATAAGATGAAACCACATTAGAATAATTGGGATTCCAGAAGAAGACGAAAGAAAGAGGGGGGCAGAAGGCATATTGGAGTGAATTATTGTAGAGAATTTCCCTAATGTGGCAAAGGGAACAAGCATCAAAATCCAGGAGGTGCAGAGAACCCCCCTCAAAATCAATAACAATAAGTCCACACCCCATCATCTAATAGTAAAACTTACAGGTCTTAGTGACAAAGAGAAAATCCTGAAAGCAGCCTGGGACAAGAATTCTGTAACATACAATGGTAAAAATATTAGATTGGCAGCAAACCTACCACAGAGACCTGGCAGGCCAGAAAGAACAGACATGATATATTCAGAGCACTAAATGAGGAAAACAGCCAAGAATACTATATCTAGCTAGGCCATCATTGAAAATAGAAGGAGAGGTAAAAAGTTTCCAGGACAAACAAAAACTAAAAGAATTTGTAAACACCAAACCAGCTCTACAGGAAGTATTGAAAGGGGTCCTCTAAGCAAAGAGGGAGCCTAAAAGTAGTAGACCAGAAAAGAACAGAGACAATATAAAGTAACAGTCACCTTAAAAGCAATACATTGGCACTAAATTCATATCTCTCAATAGTTACCCTGAATGTTAATGGGCTAAATGCCCCAATCAAAAGACACAGGGTATCAGAATGGATAAAGAAACAAAACCCATCAATATGCTGTCTACAGGAAACTCATTTTAGACCCAAAGACACCTCCAGATTTAAAGCGAGGGGGTGGAAAACAATTTACCATGCTAATGGACATCAGAAGAAAGCAGGAGTGGCAATCCTTCTATCAGATCAATTAGATTTTAAGCCAAAGACTATAATAAGAGATGAGGAAGGACACTATATCATACTCAAAGGGTCTGTCCAACAAGAAGACCTAACAATTTTAAATATCTATGCCCCCAACATGGGAGCAGCCAACTATATAAACCAATTAATAACAAAATCAAAGAAACACATCAACAATAATACAATAATAGTAAGGGACATTAACACCCCCTCACTGAAATGGACAGATCATCGAAGCAAAAGATCAACAAGGAAATAAAGACCTTAAATGACACACTGGACCAGATGGACATCACAGATATATTCAGAACATTCCATCCCAAAGCAACAGAATACACATTCTTCTCTAGTGCACATGGAACATTCTCCAGAATAGATCACATCCTTGGTCACAAATCAGATCTCAACCAGTACCAAAATATTGGGATCATTCTCATTTTCAGACGACAAAAATCTGAAGCTGAAACTCAATCACAAGAGGAAAGTTGGAAAGAATCCAAATACATGGAGGTTAAGAGCATCCTAGTAAAGAATGAATGGGTCAACAAGGAAATTGAGGAAGAATTGAAAAAGTTCATAGAAACAAATAATAATGAAAACACAACTGTTCAAAATCTGTGGGACCCAGCAAAGGCAGTATTGAGAGGAAAATATGTAGCTGTACAAGCCTTTCTCAAGAAATAAGAAAGGTCTCAAGTACACAACCTAACCCTACACCTAAGGGAGCTGGAGAAAGAACAGCTAAGGAAGCCTAAATCTAGCAGGAGAAGAGAAATAATAAAGATCTGAGCAGAAATCAATGAAATAGAAACAAACAAACAAAAAACCAGTAGAACTAATCAACAAAACTAGGAACTGGTTCTTTGAAAGAATTAATAAGATTGATAAACCCCTGGCCAGATTTATCAAAAAGAAAATAAATAAATAAAATCGTGAATGAAAGAGGAGAGGTCACAACTAACACCAAAGAAATACAAACAATTATAAGAACATATTATGAGCAACTATTGGCTAGAAAATTTGACAATCTCGAAGAAATGGATGCATTCCTAGAGACATATAAACTACCAGAACTGAACCAGGAAGAAATAGAAAACCTGAACAAACCCATAACGAGTAAGGAGAGTCAAAAATTTCCCAACAAACAAGAGCCCAGGGCCAGACGGCTTCCCAAGGGAATTCTATCAAACATTTAAAGAAGAATTAATTCCTATTCTCCTGAAACTGTTCCAAAAAATAGAAATGGAAGGGAAACTTCCAAACTCATTTGATGAGGCCAGCATTATCTTGATCCCAAAACCAGACAAAGACTCCATCAAAAAAGAGAATTGCAGACCAATATCCTTGATGAACACAAATGCGAAAATTCTCACCAAAATACTAGGCAATAGAATCTGACAATACATTGAAAAGATTATTCACCACGAACAAGTAGAATTTATTTCAGGGCTGTAAGTTTGGTTCAACATCCGCAAATCAATCAATGTGATACAATACATTAATAAAAGAAAGAACAAGAACCACATAATACTCTCAATAGATGCTGAAAAAGCATTTGACAAAGTACAGCATCCTTTCTTGACCAAAACTCTTCAAAGTGTAGGGATAGGGGGCACATACCTCAATATCATCAAAGCCATCTATGAAAAACCCGCAGCAAATATCATTCTCAATGGAGAAAAACTGAGAGCTTTTCCGCTAAGGTCAGGAACACGGCACAGACGTCCATTATCACCACTGCTATTCAACATCGTACTAGAAGTCCTAGCCTCAGCAATCAGCCAACAAAAAGAAATTAAAAGCATTCAAATTGGCAAAGAAGAAGTCAAACTCTCACTCTTTGTGGATGATATGATACTTTATGTGGAAAACCAGAAAGACTCCACTCCAAATCTGCTAGAACTTGTACAGGAATTCAGTGATGTGTCAGGATATAAAATCAATGCACAGAAGTTAGTTGCATTTCTATACACCAACAACAAGACTGAAGAAAGAGAAATTAAGCAGTAAAGCCCATTTATAACTGCACCCCAAACCATAGGAGACTTAGGAATATACCTAACCAAAAAGGCAAAAATCTGTACTCAGAAAACTGCAAAGTACTCATGAAAGAAATTGAGGAAGATGCAAAGAAATGGAAAAATATTACATGCTCATGGATTGGCAGAACAAATATTGTGAAAATGTCCTTGTTACCTAAAGCAATCTATAGGTCTAATGCAATCCTTATGAAAATACCATAATTTTTGTTCAAAGAAATGGAACAAATAATCCTATAATTTATATGGAACCAGAAAAGACCTCAGAAATCCAGAGGAATGTTGAAAAAGAAAGCCAAAGTTTGTGGCATCACAATTCCAGACTTCAAGCTCTATTACAACAGTGTCATCATCAAGACAGTATAGTACTGGCACAAAAACAGACACATAGATCCATGGAACAGAATAGAGAGCCCAGAAATAGACCCTCAACTCTATGGTCAACTAATCTTCCACAAAGCAGGAAGGAATGTCCAATGGAAAAAAGACAGCCTCTTCTACAAATGGTGTTGGGAAAATTGGACAGTCATATGCATAAAAATGAAGCTGGACCATTTCCTTACACCACGCAAAAAAATAGACTCAAAATGGATGAAGGACCTCAATGTGAGAAAGAATCCATCAAAATCCTTGAGGAGAACGCAGGCAGCAACCTCCTCAACCTTAGTCGCAGCAACTTCTTCCCAGGAACATCACCAAAAGCAAGGGAAGCAAGAACAAAAATGAACTATCGGGACTTCATCAAGATCAAAAGCTTTGCACAGCAAAAGAAACAGTTAACAAAACCAAAAGACAACTGACAGAGTGGGAGAAGATATTTGCAAATGACATATCAGATAAAGGGCTAGTATCCAAAATCTGTAACGAACTTATCAAACTCAACACCCAAGGAACAAATAATCCAATTAAGAAATGGGCAGAAGATATGAACAGACATTTCTGCAAAGAAGACATACAGATGGCCAACAGACACATGAAAAAGTGCTCCACATCACTTGGCATCAGGGCAATACAAATCAAAACCACAATGAGATACCACCTCACACCAGTCAGAGTGGATAAAATGAACAAGTCAGGAAATGACAGATGCTGGCAAGGATGCGAAGAGAGGGGAACCCTTGTACACTGTTAGTGGGAATGCAAGCTGGTGCAACCACTCTGGAAAACAGCATGGAGGTTCCTCAAAATTTGAAAATAGAGCTATCCTACGACCCATCAATCACACTACTGGGTATTTATCCTAAAGATACAAATGTAGTGATCTGAAGGGGCACATGCACCCGAATGTTTATAGCTGCAGTTTCCACAATAGCCAAACTATGGAAAGAACCTAGATGTCCATCAGCAGATGAATGGATAAAGAATATGTGGTATATGTGTACAATGGAATCCTATGCAGCCATCAAAAGAAATGAAATCTTGCCATTTACGATGACATGGATGGAACTATAGGGTATTATGCTGAGTAAAATAAGTCAATAAGAGAAAGACAATTATCATATGATCTGCCTGATATGAGGAAGTTGAGAGGCAACATGGGGGGTTTGGGGTGTAGGAAAGGAAAAAATGAAACAAGATGGGATGGGAGGGAGACAAACCATCAGATACTCTTAATGTCACAAAACAAACTTAGGGTTGCTGGGAGTAGGGAGATAGGGAGAGTGGTTGGGTTATGGACATTGGGGAAGGTATGTGCTATGGTGAGTGCTGTGAAGTGTGAACTAGCGTTCAGAGTCCTGTACCCCTAGGCTAATAGTACATTATATGTTAATTAAAAAAAAAGTTCTGTTCACACTAATTATGTTCAAATTCTGTTCACAGTACTTTCCAAAAAGAGGTAGAATAACTCAATGTATTGTGGACAGAAAAAAGGCTAAAGTCTTCAAGTATAAAGTTGATCCTGAGTTTCCAAACTATTACTGTTATTACTGTTAATTCTGACTAATATAAGGCTGATTTAATATTTCTCTTAGGTTAATCTTATAAATTATGCCTATGATGAGATATAACTATTTTCTCCAGGACATATTTTTTGTTTGATAAAAAGGATTCACTTAATTTTATGAGGACCTTTAGGTATGCATCTAAATTGTTATGCAAGATTTACCTATGACTGGTAAGCTTAATTGTTTAGAACTCTGATAATGAAGTCTCGGGTCCATACCTACATGAATTCATTTATTTTTCTTGATAGCATGATTACATCGTGGTGAAGCATGTGTGCTCTGAAGCTAGCCTGACTGTTTTGAACCCTGGTTCTGATACTTATCAGGTCATATATAACCTTGGGCAACACAGGTAACTTTTTTTGCTTTAGATTTCCTCTTTAAAATAGAAATAATATCACTCATCAAATTGAAAGGAGGATTAAATGAGTGTTAGTATTTTTTGTTGTTATTGCAGTTACTCAGTAACAAAAACCATGTTTTCAATAGTATATTTAATACTATTGCTAGTTATCTTTCCATATTTGATGATGATGGTGGGATGGAATGTAAGCAGTCAATGCTTTATGCTCAAACTCACTTGTATTACCTTAGCAGTGACCCTTAAGCCCTGTACTGACAGTGATGGAAAAGAAGTGAGAGAGAGTAGATAAATTAATATGAACTGATCACTATCACTGGAAAACCAGCTCAAGAGACCAAGGGGCAAACATGGGTGTATAGGTTTTGAATACAGAGGACATTTTTTTTTTCCTCCCGGTGAGGGGGGGAGGGAATGATCAAATAGCCTACTGATTTCTCTCTGGCCCCAAGTCTTGGGTAGTGTACTTCTTTTAATGTTTTCTATTTTTTAATGTAGAGGGTACTTGTTAGTGCATTCGATATTTCATCATTAAGAGCTTTTCTCTCAGCAAAATCTTTCACATCATTAGAAACACTTCTGGGCAGTCAAGAAAGAAGGCTGCCTGAGTTCATCTACTTGACAGAGGTTTTATTAATTTTTTTTGAAAAGTTAGCTAGAGCTATAATCATTTAATTACTTGACATTTGTCAAAAAGTTGCTGATTAGCCTTCTAGCAGTTCCAGATACTTTAATGACTGATGGCAAAGCATGCAGAAAACCAGCACAACATCTGTCCACATGAAAATTACTTATTGAGATAAGCCTTTTTAACCATCTTTTGCACAGACCATTCTACCATTCTAACATTAGAGTAAGAAAAGCTATGGGGGAAAAAAACAGCAATATGGACAACTGAACTTGAGAAATTTCTCATAATATGAAGAGAGTAGGAGGTCTTTACTTTTTAATGTATTTAATGCATGGATTTGTTAACACTAAATGTGTTATTTAGTACTTTATTAATTTCTACAACTTTAAAATATTTGAAATTCTAGAACTTTCTTCGTATGTATTTTCAATCATTTCCAAATGGTGGGGCTCTTGAAGATGGAAGAACTCATGTGGCTTAAATATGTTCCATTTCCATATGGGAATGTGGGAGGATTGCAGAGAACATGAGGGGTCCTGATTCCTCATAAGACACACTTGTCAATGAATGGCAAATGCAAAGCAGATTTTTTAAAAGGTATTACTATTTTCTATCATCCTCCTAGTAAATAGGACTCCCCTGGGTGAACACTCATTCCTTTTAATAAACTGATAAAAAGACCAATAGAAAAATCCTCCTTTCTAACATCTGCTTAGTTTATTTTTCTGAGTAAGAAATGTATCTGTTACATGATGTGTGTGTGTTTAGGACTGGGTCTCAAAATTTCGTGTGCATAAGAATGATTCAGGAACCTTGTTAAAAATTCAAAGTTCTAGATTCCATCTTCAGAAATTGACTCAGTAGCTTTTGTCTAGACTCTACAGATAATTATAATGCAGATCAGTAGACCACACTTAAGGAAAAACAAAAAATAAAAAGAAAACAAAAACCTGTTTTATGGGCTAGAGAAGGGAAAACTGAATAATTCAAGTGAAAAAGAAAAGTGGCCATCTGCCTGTGCTGTAGAAATAATGCTAGGTTCTAAGGATGCAAAGATTAATAAAATGACTTTACAGAAGGGGTAAAGTTTGAACTATGCTCACTTTTGATACTGTGAAAAATAGGGAGTCAGCTAGTTTCCTGTAGAGTTATTTAGTAAAACCAAAATAAGTCTTTGGACTCTTTCATAGGATATTGAGCAGTGCCCTTCAGCACTTTTTTACCACTTCTTGATCGAGGTTGTGATAAATTTTAAAATTGTAGGTTTTTTATATGTGTAACACCATCCATGTTGAACTTGAAAGCTGTTACTGTAGGTTAACCAATGAATTTACTTGATTTTATTATCCATATTTTGAGTTAATGCCTTGTGCAATTTATTCAAAAATAAAACTAAAATTTTAAGCCAAGAGCACTATCCTTTAAAAAAGAGTTAAAAGAGTAAGTGAAATCAAGTTCAAAAAAATAAACATCAGGGAAACATATGAATGCCACATCTGCTCTCCTTCTGGGGAAGCTTCTTATAGTACTCTAGAGCTATTGCAGGAGCTCTTGGTATGGAAACACAACTTAAAAATTCAAAGGAGTTCTCCACGCCGTTGTCAGAGTTCAACAAACATGCAGAGTCAAGGAATGTTTTTTCTTTTTTTCTGCTGACTGAGGACCAACATCTTACTTTTTAAAAAAATTAAAGATGGGAAACTTAAAAGAAAATAAGGACAGGAAATAAAGAGAATTAATAAGTGAGATTTTATAGCCTGGTGAACAATTTTCCAGAAAAGTCCATAGTTTTATTCCCATCTTTTGGGAAAAGGGTCTCACAAGGAATGTTCTCCAATTTTTCTGTCATTTAACCTAGATATTACATATTTATACTTTTTAGTTGAGAGAAAGATTCCTTGTGTCTTAGTCTCTTCAAGAGATGTATATTTCCAATTGAATTTCATTCTTCCTAAACCAGTTAAGACATAAGTCAACTTGACTCAAAGACAGCCCTCAGTAGATGAACTTATTTCCCTGTATACGAGTCAGAGAGAGAACGATTTACATATGGTACATGTGTCTACTTATTAGTCAATAATAATTTATTGAGTATTTATTATAGCCTTAATTCTGTACTGACACAAAGAATATAAGTATTTGCGTCTCAACTATTCTATAGTTAGCTGAGCAGAAATCTCATGAAACATCGAAAGTAACAGTTCACAAGAAAAATTGCCAAATACCAGATGAGTGATGCAGATGATAAGAAATTACACTTGCTCAGAAGGCTGAGGAAGCTCTGGAAATATCTGTGAACACATAGTGGAGCAGCAGGAAGCTTGACCCTCACCTCGAGGGACAAATTAGAAATCATATATGTGGAAAGAAGTTTGTGAGGAAAGCAAGGGCTGGACAAAGACATTCTAGAGGGATGACAAAAATATGAGAATGAAACTGCAGTTTTTTAAGTGGAGTCCACAAATTGAGCTGAAAACATAGAGTTGAATAGAATTACGTAGGGGCAGACCACAGATAACTTTGAATGCTCAGCTAGTGAATTTGGAATTTATCTGTAATATAAAGATGCTAAAGATTTTTGAATAGTGGAGTGATAAGAGTATACTTGTGTTTCAGGAACATTAGTCTAGAATCCACATACAGGTTGCATTTGATCATGGCCTATGGGATTTGTTGCTTCTCAACTTTGTTTCCAGAGTTCTGTAAATATCTATTTTTCACGAGACAACATAAAGCAGTTACTCTAATCTGAGCAGTAAATATTTATTGAGTGCTGTGTTCTGGGCATTTTTCTAGGTACTGTAATCAGAGTGGTGAAAAAGATAGTCCCTGCCCTTGTTAAGCTTGCATTCTAATGGTGGGGGAACACAATAGAATAAAATAAAATCATCATACAAGATATTGCACAACTTCAGTAATGTTAAATGTCATAGAGAACAGAAAATTTTGAACTAGAGGGCGACAGAGTTGGATGGATACTACTTCGATGGGGAGAGTCAAAGAAGGGGTCTCTGAGGATGTGGTTTCTGAGTGCGAACCTGAATGGTGAGGAGAATGAGGGAGCCAGGAGACAAGCTGGGGATCAAGTATTCCAGGTTTTTTATTTTATTCTGTGTGTGATAGGAAGCAATTGTAGAGCTTTGTTCTGTTTATTTGTATTTATTTATTTAACAAAGTGACATACGCGGATTTACATTTTAAGAAAATCACCCTGACAGCTTTTGTAGAGAATAAATTATGGATATGTGTGTGGCAGGTGGAGATGGCGGAAAAGAATAGAAGCAGGGAGAACAGTTTGGATGCTATTATAAAAACTCCTAGAAAGACGGTGGGGAGTGGTCAAATAGGAATTTTTTTTTTTTTTTTTTTTTTTTAAACATAAGGCTTTCGAGACTAGCTGGTGCTATAACTGGAAAGACCTGTAGTTTTATCAGAGTGGGGTCCTTTTGAGCATAAAAGAGAACTCTTTTAATAGTTATGCCAGGATAGGTACAAGTGGGGACTATATTAGGCAAATTAGCACATATGGTATGGAAAAAAAAAAGAGAGAGAGAAGAACCAAGAATGATATATAGATGAATAGTAACAGGGCCACGCCTTTTGGGTCCTTGTCTATAGCAACAGCTTACTTGAAAAATTTATTTTAATTCATGGGTCTATAAGAGTTATAATGACTTACTAATGAGGATTTAGAATAATGAATAAAGAAGAGGTAGTTATTTTTTTGTTTATTGTCCAGTACATGGGTACATAGATTCTTCTACAGTGTTTAGGTACCATGTCTTCTTGTTCAGGTTCAGGAACCATCACTTTATTTTCTTTATTGTCAAATATGCTATCTTGGCTAATTTTCTGTCTCCTGCTCTATTAACTTCCTAGGGCTGCTATAACAAATTACCACAAACTGGGAAGTTTAATGTAACAGACACCTATCTCTGACAGTCCTGGAGGCTAGAAGCCTGAAGTCAAGGTATTGACAAGGCCATGATCCTCTGAAGGCGCTAAAGAAGACTCTTTCCTTCCTAGCTTCTTGTGGCTCTCCTAGCTTTTGGTGGCTCCTGAAAGTCCATAGTGTTCCTTGGCTTGTAGGAGATGTATCACTTCAATCTCTACTTCCTTGTGTATGTGGCCTTGTTGTTGTTGTTGTTTCTTTTCTTTCCTTTTTTTTTTTTTTTTGGTGGATCTCTGTTTGTCCTCTCTCTTCTTAAAAGAATACCAGTCCCTGGATGTAGGACTCACCCTAATTCAGTGTGACCATACCTTGACTTAACCAATTACGTCTCTGAAGATCCTATTTCCACATAAGGTCACATTCTGAGGTTCTGGGTAGACAGGACTTTTTGAGGTATGCTATCAGCCTACTGCATTTACATGAGAAAAAGTTAGCAATACTGTTATTGCTCAGAATGCCATAGGTGTTAGCATCCTGCTTGGAGTAAAAAAAATATACACCTTCTTGCCTTTGCCTGCAGTTCCCTCATACCATTTATTTAGTGCTGGTTACATCATCATTAATTATGTTTCTGCATCATCCTCTGTGAATACTGGGTTCCAATGACTCTATTAAAGTTGTTACTGTGCTTTGCTGATAACCACAAGTGCAAGTCTTATCCAGAGTGTGTAGGAAAATGTTGTCGTTCATTCTCTAGTCATATTAAATTTATTTTGCAGAATTTTATAATGTAAATGTAAAGTACATTATCTTCCAACTATAACTTCTCCTGAAAGCTTGTAGCCATTGTATTCTTAGAATGTGATCTCTCTCTCTGTCCTGCTCTCATTAAAGATTTTATTTGCTTCTACCTTTATTGAGGTATGATTGACAAATAATATTGTGTGTATTTAAGATCTAAAAGAGATGTTTTGGTATATATCAGACTCATAATAACAGAGAGTAGAATGGTGGTTACCAGGGGCTGGGGTGTGGGGAAGATGACATAAGGGTCAAAGGGTATAAACTTTTAGTTATAAGATGAATAATTTCTGGAACTAGTACAGTAGTATCACATGATGATTGTAGTTAATGATACTGTATTGTATACTTGAAATTTGTTCAGAGAGTAGATCTCAGGTGTTTCCACTACAGAATGTGATCTCTTAGCATTGACCACATCACTGCCTTCCATGTGCTACCAGAATTGGTGAGGAGAGGCAGGAGCCTGTAAGTGTAGTAAGAAGAGTGATTCTTTTCACACAAGGAACCTCTGGCCCTCATTCAGGGCTGACTTGGGAGAACATGGCATTACTACATTGACCAGAGGCATGGACCTCCATTAGAAAGGCCTATTTGAGTGTTGCAGAGCAAAGGTCCTGAAATCCCTCAGAGCACATACATGCAGATACCACCAACGAATGTTGAGCCTATAGAAGGGTTGGGGTGACCACCCTGGGTGCCAGCAGTGAATGAGGGTAAGCACAGGATTACCCTGCTCTCCCACCACTCTCCAGTGTTACTGAGCAGAGGCAGCTCAGCATCATAGTCAGAGTAAATGACAAGAGAAACCCTGCACAAGGGTCCTCACACAGCCTCAAGTCCAAGAGATTTTTGAATCTTGAGGTTTGAGGAGAGAATGTGGAATGGTCAGCAGCCTCCGAGCTGGCCATCATTGATCTTCACCTTCTGACCTTGACCCTCAAGTGATCACCACCCCTGAAGTATGAGCTGGATTCACTGACTTGCTTAAATGAGTAGAATATGACTAAGTAATGGGATGTGACTTCTGAGGTTGGATCATACAAAGACTGTAGCTCCTGTCTTGTATTTTTGTTTTTGTTTTTGTTTTCTGCAAAATGGAGATGGTTGAAGACCTTGACAAGAGCAGCTTCAGTAGAATGATGGAGATGAAAGATTGCTGAAAGTGGGTCAGAGGATGAGGTAAAGAAATGCAGAGCACACAGATAAACAATACATTCAAAGGATTTTATCATAATAAATACAGATGATAGCAACATTGTCTTATATATTAGATAATACAACAGCTGGAGTGGGGGATGGGGTTAAAGGAGAGTGATTTAAAGACAGGACATAGAACATGTTTAAGCTCCAATGGAAGGACTTGGTAAAAAGGAAAAAAATGAAAGAGGAAAGAGTAGAAGAAGATGGTTTCCACTAGCTGGTGTACGCAGAAGAGGGTGCATCCAAAGTAAAAGGGGAAGGGTTGGCTTTGGAGAGGAGAAGTTATTGTTCATCCATTTTTATGAGAGAGCAGACAAATTATAGACACAGATGTATGTAAGCTGGTATAAATGAGACGTGGGAAAGGGCGTCATTCCCTTTTGACTCATATTGTTTTATCACCGAAATAAGGGATGTAGGTAAGGAAGCCCTGATTGATGTTTGGAAAGAGGGAAGATATGAAATAGGTTTTGAGGAGAGGAGCAAACTAATCTGGAAAAAGCTAAATGTATCACTGAGATATATAGTTGAGATGTAAAGCGAGTCAAGTCTACGTGGTTATAATTGCTAACATTGTTTGTGTTTGTGTTATTTTCCTCCAGCTAAGATTCAACTGCTGCGATGAGCCATGGAGTAGGTATAAGACTGGGGGAAGCCAGGTTTGGGTTTTGCTGCAGAAACATGGCACAGGAAGAAAGGGGCAAGGCATTGGAGGGTATCTGTGTTGGTTTGTTTGTTTTAAGATTTTATTCATTTATTTGAGAGAGAGAAAGAAAACAAGTAGGGAGAGGAGCAGAGGAAGAGGGAGAGAAAAATCTCAGGCAGACTCCAAGCTGAGTATGGAGCCCAGTGTGGGATTCAGTCTCATTACCCTGAGATCATGACCTGAGCCAAGATCAAGAGTCTGACACTTAATGGACTGAGCCACTCAGGTGCCCTAGAGGGTATTTGTAACCAGTGACTATAATGATGACTTACAGTGTCTCAGCTGGGTAATTAAGGGGGAGAAGGGAGAGTAGGACTGGAGAGATGGACAGAAGAGAAATAGTGGAATCACTATATGGAAGTCCTCAAAGGGTTTGCACACCTGTAACTTCATCCTCTGCCTTTCTCCCCGCCACACATCCTATCACCTGGTCACAGACCTGCCGCACTCCAGTCCTGGGAAATGATCTGCTGTTCTCCCAGGGGGAGCAGGCTGTGAGGTACATGCTGTGGTGTCCTTGCACATGCTTTTCTTTCGGTGCAGAACACCTTACTCCACTTTTAGTCTGACTGTTGCTCTTGCCTTCTAATCATCACTTCCTCCATGGCATACCTCTAGCAGTTACCACATTGCCCTGTAATTGTTCTTTATTGACTTTGTTTCTCTAATTAAAACATGAATCTTGTGAAAGCAGAGACCATATATCATTCAAGTGTGTATCTCTGGCACAGGGCATGGCCACAATAATTAAATGACCGATGTTCCTGGGTTTCTGACAGAAGTGAATGTCATAAAGTCATTAAGTGAAGAATCTTTTCTCACAGGACATTTCATTTCCCTTCTCGTCCCCTTCTCTTTTTATAATTTAATTTATTTGAGATAGAGAGCACAGGGTCAGGGGAGCAGCAGAGGGAGAGGGAGGAGGAGGCTCGGGACTAGATCCCAAAACCCTGGGGTCATGACATGAGCAGAAGGCAGACACTTTAATGACTGAGCCACCCAGGTGCCCCGTCCCCTTCTGAGTTTAATATTCTTGTGAGTTCAAGAGTTATGTGCTATTTCTTTGAGAGTAAAAATGTTTAATAGTACTTACACGTACTTTCATTATTTTCTTTATTTTCATATTAGCCATTATCGTTTATAAATAGTGACAAAATAGGAATAAGAGTAGGATCCTTTGGCTAGATCCACACTCTCCTTTGTTGTATGTGGAGGAGAAAGATGACCCTTACTTTGTTCTTTGTGGACAAGTAGGTGAGTCCATTTGAACATGCGCAAGCGCTACGAGGTTACAGCTAAACTTTGTGAGAAGCTTGTTGACTTCACTCTGTTATTTCATATTAATCATCCAAAATTCCATCCACATTTGTCCATAATGGTGAGTTAATGTGAATGGATAATTCTGACTGTACCAGCTTTTGCAATAGAATCCTGCATTGACCATGCTCTGGTAACTTGGGTTTCTTTGTGAAGGACAACAATTTGCATTATTGGGTTAACAGTTTAAACCTATTAAAGACAGGGAAAGAGGGTCTCCTAACTACCCTGTAAATTTCTTTGCAAATATTGCAGATGTGATGTGAAAGTAATCCTGAGAGTATCTTCTTTACCAATTTTGGGTTATTCAACACAAAGTGGTTGTGTAAATAACTTGAGAGAGCAATTCTGGTTAATTAAGATTTAATTGAGAGTAGTCTTTAAAGATGGAAATAGTAAACAGCCAGAGAGATTACCAGCTAAACATTTTGTGAGATGAAGAGGAAGAAACAGTTAAAAAATAAATAAATGTAACATTTAATGACTTATATGTTATGTGCTAGAATAAAAGCATTCTTCCATGTAATAGACATGTATATTATTCTGTACAGCGACAGGGCAGAGATCTTCCTTCTCCTCTCCTTTCTTTCCCCCATACTTCTCTTCCTCCTCCTTCCTATTATTCCTACTATTATTATTGAAATGAACCACTTGTGAGATCTTTCTCGAAATGTGAATGAATGAATTGAACTTTTTTTCCTAATTAATTTATACCCTCTAATATTCCAAGAAAAATCTTGGCCACTCTGGGAATTCCTAAAAATTTAGGAAATGGCTATATTTGCAGAGATGTAATTTACAATGAAAAGTTATTAAAGAAGGTAATATTTTGATGAAAGTAGAGAATTTTTTTTATTACCACATACATTAAGATGTCCTCAAGTGTATCAAATTTTTAAAAAAGGATTTTATTTATTTATTTATTCATTTATTTATTTGAGAGAGGGAGAGGGCGAGCATGAACAGGGGGAGGGAAAGAGAGACAGAGAGGGGAAGCCCTATGTGGGCCTTGATCCCAGGACCCCAAGATTACAACCTGAGCCAAAGGCAGACCCTTAAGCAACTGAGCCACCCAGTGCATATCCAGTTTTAAATTTTGGGGTCGGTATACTTAAATTTTTCTAACACAAGCATGACATTTCAAGCATGAAATGGTTAAAAACATTGATTAGAATTGAAGTATATTTTCTAGAATTCTCATGAGTAGTTCAGAAATGCTATCATGGCACATTAAATGTTATTATACTGATTATTTATCACACGGTTAATTATGCCTAATGCAAAGTGAGGTTTTACTGCAACTGATTATAATTGGATGTATTTGGCTGCAGTTAGAATTTGTAATGGTGTGAGGTTTATATTTTAGCTTGGCATGAGAAAGGGAAAAGCTTTGGTAATGAATTTATAGCAATAAATAGGTCATAGATTTACTGCTAAAAGCATCACAGTTAAACAATTATATATATATATATATATATATATATATATATATATCTCAAGGCTAAATGCATACACATATTTATCTGCAAAACATATAACTAAAACATACTAAATTGCTGATGCAGATTAGTTTTCTTTTGCTGGTTGATTTTTTTGTATCACTCTTGAAGGTTCTTTGAGATCACTGAATTGAGAGTTGTGACTAGAAATCTTTTCATATATTAAAAATTATAAGACCAATTAAAGTTCTTAGTAGACTAATCTCAAACTTAGTTACATATTATTAGTGTGGGCATCTAGGCAAGTGAAAGTCTAAGTAAGTATTAAATGGAAGAGTTGCAGGATAATGGATCTTAAATTTCCTTGCACAGTACAATAAATGCTTTCCATAAGGATGTCAGCATACCTGTTGTCTTTCAGCTTTTCTGTGGTCAATCATAGCAAGATTTTTAAAAAATTAATTTGCTCAGGTTGGCAATTGTGGATATCCCTTAACCCTATTATACTTTCATCCTCAGAGACAGGGAGAAAGTTTACCTCAAAATTCACATCATGAAGTGTATTTGGAATTTTAGAGTTTGATGCATAATTTAAAGGAGATTTCACATTTTTATTTCATGTATTTAAGTGCTTAGATTTTGTCACAACATTTTGCCCTTTACCGTGTCCTGTTCAGTATTTTGACTTTTGACTTGGATAATGGAAAGGATGGCTGAGAGCTATAAAAAATGGCTAATATTTCAAATGGCAAAATGAGAATTAAAAAATCTTGCTAGGTGGGAATCAATACTTTGCAATGTAACAAGAATAAATTAAAAGTCCAGCAGTTAGTCTAAAGTTAAAAGAAAAAAAAAAGTTAAAAGGAATATAATGGAGAGTTTTAGCTTTACGAACTAATATGCAAAATACCTTTGGATTTTAGTGAACCACAAGTTTCAGAAGAGTCTAGTGGTGCTAACAAGTTAAAACTAAGAGGACT
Source organism: Mustela nigripes (assembly GCF_022355385.1). NCBI lineage: Eukaryota > Metazoa > Chordata > Mammalia > Carnivora > Mustelidae > Mustela > Mustela nigripes. Next base: position 62,211,498 of record NC_081562.1, read on the forward strand.
GAACTTAGGTCAAGAATGGTTTTATGAGACTGTTGGCTTCCTGGTGTTTAGATCTTGTCTCCTGGCCTGTACTAGGACCTGAGTGCCATAGGAGCATTACTAATCTGGAGTCCATCAGGGTGAGATGGGGAGAGAAGATATAGGAGGGCTACCAGGGTGGCTGAAGTAGGCCAGGGTACTTGAGGGAGGGATTTGTAAGACCTGCCTCCAAGGGAGAGTTGGGGTCACTGCACATACTCAACCTAAAGAAGACTCAGCTGTGTACAAACAGTTGAGGCTATTATTTAGGAATGGAAATGAATTTCTTTTTCAGTGTTCTGGAGAACTTAGAGGTGGGAGTAATAGAAATGCTCATATTATTTCAGTAAAACAAACTTTCCCCAAATAAGAACAACATTGGGACTGTCTGCGTCACAGTTATAGAGTTCCTTGACGTTTGATGTACACAAGTTGGAGCCAAATCTTTGAGGAACCATAGGTAGAGGGTAGCTTGGCTCTTGTGCCTTCCCAAGACCCTAACTTTCTTATGATTCATTCAATTCTCTGGGCATTTTGGAAGGCATGTTTTATTATTGTGGCATATTGGCATATTTTGTTATTTGTTACTCCACTGCACATAAGAGTATCCTGAAGTTAATCAGTATTCCATTTGGCAAAAGAGAAGCAGAATTGTGAACTACTCAAGGCCAAAAAGTACATAACAAATGTTGGAGATTTTTATCGTGAGATTCCTCTATTTAGTCCTGTGTACAATGCATATTTCTGCTGGTGATTACTCTCACTTGCGACATTGTAATTTACAGAATTGGGTATAAATTATGAAATAGGGAGAAAGAAAGAGAACTCAAAACTGTTAGGATCGCTTGAATTTTAATGAGTTATTAGCATAAACACAAAGCTTGAATGTTAAATATGGCAAGCAAGTTGATTGATTTGAGGCACACTTCCAAAGGGGGAAAAATGTTACTTTTTCTCTCTCCCTCAGTTAACATCTGTTATGTAGTGGAGATTCCGGGGAAGGAATGAGAGGGTCTGAGTGTGCACCATCCCTATGGAGGAAGTAAGCTACGAGGGAATCAAGAACAGAGGTGCAAGGCTGACTCCAACATGGTGAGCAGAGCACAGATTTTTACCCTTTTGAGGGAGAAAGTGGAGTGATTTTCTATGGCCCCTGAAGTTGTTGTTGGTGGTGAGGTGTTGGAGCTGGGAAGAATCCCCTTGGAGCCCAACAATGTGGAAGGAGAGAAGTAGTGAAAACCCTACATCTGAGAAGATGTCAGGAAAGGATCATTTGAAGGGTGAAAGATCAAGGCCTTGGTAGCAAATGTGGGGGCAGCTCAGGAAATGGCAGGGGATAAACATGTTTGGCAGGACTAGCCAGAGGAAAATGTGTCAGTGGAGGTATCAGCAGTTAGAGAATCTCAGGCCTAAGCTGCATGTGGTGGTGTTTGGGGCCATTGACGTCAGAATTAAAGAAAACTTGTAAGTCTTGAGGTTCTTGAGGATCTGTCTGGGAACAGGAAACCCTGAGGAGAGGAGGAATAACAGGGGAGACCTATAGCTGGTTTACCAATAGCTTGCAGGTAACACTGGATTGCTTACGGGGTGCCCGTAGACAAACCAGAACAAACATTACAAAAACAAGAGAGCAAGAATTCTCCCATCAGTGTTCTCAAAGATGTATCCCCAACTCCATTATCATCCAAGCATCTCCATTACCATCACTTCATTCCTCACATCTGTCCTTATCACAAGCCCGTTTTTTTTTTTTATCAATTCCTTCTGCCAAGCTCAGATTTAGGCCACAACCTCCCTTAACAGGGTTATTTCCACACCTTCCAATTGATCCTCTTTAACTTGTTCTCTAACCTGCAGCCCAAGTAATCTTGTGAGGAAGCAAAACAGAGCCTACCATCCTCATTCATAATGTGCTTTGGTGGCTTCTGTTTTTTTCTATGGTAAAGACGAAGGCCCCACCATGGCTTCCAAGCCCTGATGTGATCTGGCATCTCTGTTCTTTTGTGCTTAGTGCTTCTCTCTCTTCCCTCTCTGCCTCCTGCAATGTGTGCATTAATTGCTGTGGAACGGGCACAGGTTGGACTCAACTAGAGGACATGAAGAGCTTTGGCAAGAGGGAAGACCTTATAGAAATGCAGAGGGGAGCCTGGGTGGTTCAGTGGGTTAAGCCTCTGTCTTTAACTCATATCATGATCTCAGGGTCCTGGGATTGAGCCCCACATCAGGCTCTCTGCTCAGTAGGGAGACTGCCCCCCCACCCCCGCCTGCCTCTCTGCCTACTTGTGATCTCTCTCTGTCAAATAAATAAATAAAATATTAAAAAAGAGGAAAAAGAAGAAGAAGAGAGAAGAAAGAGGAGGAGGAGAGGAAGAGGAAGAAAGAAGAAGAAGAGGAAGAGGAGGAAGGAGAAGGAGAAGAAGAAGAAGAAGAGGAGGAGGGGGAGGAGGAAGAGGAGAAGGAGGAGGAAGGAGAAGGAGAAGAAGAAGAAGAAACAAGAAGAAAGAACAAGAAAGAACAAGAACAAGAAGAGGAGTAGTGGCTGGCAGTACAACTGCCATGAGACCTGGAATCCCTGAGATTGTGGCTCTTCACTGAAGCCCCATTTCCATGTCAGTTGTGATTGCCCTGAGTTATAGGCTGAAAATTCTGTGAGGCCCTTTGCCTGTTCCTAAAGATTATGGGATTCCTTTTTTTTTTGGACCCTGGTGATACTCCGCAGAGTAAAGGGTTGATCAGAGGTAGGGTCTGAGGTCCCTGATGAATATTCATCAAAATTTGTTTTTCAGAAACCAGAGCTGCTCATGGCAGCATTCAGGTAAACGATGGCGATTCAGCATTCTTTTTGGAGAGTTTGTGGGTGAACAAGTTTAATTCATCTGAACTTGGAAAGAAAGTGTAGTGTTTGAGGATTATCTGTCAAAGGTAATTGGATGGATTTCTTTATTGATTAAAATAACATGAGCTCGGGGTACCTGGGTGGCTCAATGGTTTAAGCCACTGCCTTCGGCTCAGGTCATGATCTCAGGGTCCTGGGATCGAGTTCCGCATTGGGCTCTCTGCTCGGCAGGGAGCCTGCTTCCTTCTCACTCTCTCTGCCTGCCTCTCTACCTACTTGTGATCTCTGTCAAATAAATAAATAAAATCTTAAAAAAAAATGACATGAGCTGCTGTAATAGGAAAATCTCTGTGGTTTAATACAATAGGAATATTTCTTGCTCACACAAAGAACTAATTGAATGTTTTTAGGTGGCTTTCCATGCTGTACCTCAGTGACTCAGGCCTATGGCTCTTCCATCCCCTCTAGACCTTGGAGTCTTGCAATTTCAGCCAGAAAATGGAGAGTGGTATGAAGGCCTCTTTGCAATTTAACCACTTCAGCCTGGAAGTGACTCACCTTGGCCCACGTTCTATGGGTGAGGACCAGTCACATGGCCATATCTCAACACAAAGGGCCCTGGTTAATTGGATGCTTTCCATAAACAATGGAAAGGAGAACATTGGGAAAGGAGAACATGCATCTTTGGTAGAAAGCTAGCCATCTCTGCCATAGGCAGGGAATGAAAAATTATGTCTCATATGTTGCTTTCTGTCCATAACCTTGCATATTGTTTTGTTTATCAGCACTTAGTACTAATTACTGGTGTATTTGTTGAATGGATCTAAAAACAGCTGAACTCTAACTGGAGGGGAGAGGTTTTAGGGTTTCCTTTGTGACAAAGTTGGCTCCATACAGTCTTTAGCAACTGGAATGTTGAGCCTTTCCATTTTTCTCATTGTGATGATTGATGAGAATCTCATTGGCTTGGTATCTGCTTTGTCCTCCCATATTGACCCAAGTTCATTGACTCACAATATTTTGTAATCATCACACACATAGTTCAGGGGCATGGTAGAGATATTGTTTACAGATATGGATTTATCATGTGTGTGAATATTTTATAGGAGGAAGTAATGTTATTGAGTATATAGTCATATTTTCTCTTCTACATGGAAAAAGACAAGTTTATTTCTGTAATCCACCTCAGATGCACAGAAAGAGTGTTAGCTAAAATTTTTCAGGTTGAAGTATAAGGGCACATAAGGGAAAATTCTCTATCCTACTGAGGAAGAACTGTCTCCCAGTGTGGGAGGCAGATCACAGAGTGTGAGTGCAGTGTTTCTACAAGGAAGATTAGGAGAACTGCTCCTGGTGGATGCAAAACCTGTTAGTTTATCCTCTGACTTTCATTGTTCCCTTTCTCCAAAACATCCAATTAGGTAGACAAGAACTTGGAGAAAGCACCTCTTTTGTCACTAGTGTCAAGATGGACCAGCTCAAAGAACCATTTGCCTGTCTTTCTCTGACATTGTTTTAGCTCTTCATATTTGAGCTATTGGAAGGACAGAGAAAAGCAATAAATCCCCTTAAGAAAAGCAGATAGATTTTTCTGTGACTCATGTTTGGGGACAGGGGAGGAGGAGGGAACAGAGTGTCTCCTATGAAGGAAAGTTAAGAAATACCAATTTGTGAATTGAAATTTTATTCAATCCTATATACCTGTCTAGAGTGGTAGTTTATTTTTTATTTTTTTAATTTGAATTCAATTAATTAATATATAGTATATTATTAGTTTCAGAGGTAGAGTTCAGTAATTCATCAGTTGTATATAACACCCAGTGTTCATTACATCATGGGCCCTCCTTAATGTCCATCACCCAGTCCCCCACCCACCTGCCCTCCAGCAACCTTCAGTTTCTTTCCTATGCTTAAGAGTCTCTTTATGGTTTATCTCCCTCTCTGATTTCATCTTGTTTTGTTTTTCCTCCCTTCCCTAATGATCCTTTGTTTTGTTTCTTAAATTCCACATATAAGTAAAATCATATAATTGTCTTTCTCTGATTGACTTATTTTGCTTAGCATAATGCCCTCCAGTCCATCCACATCATTGCAATGTTTATAAAAGCAATGTCCACAATAGCCAAACTATGGAAAGAGCCCAGATGTCCATCACGAATGAATGGATAAAAAAGACACACACACACACACACACACACACACACACACACACAGGAATATTACTCAGCCATCAAAAAAATTAAATCTTAAAAATGAAACAAAGTGGGATCAGGAAGGAGACAAACTATAAGAGAATCTTAATCTCACAAAACAAACTGAGGGTTGCCGGGGGGAGGGAGGTAGGGTGGTGGGGTTATGGACATTGGGGAGGGTATGTGCTATGGTGAGTGCTGTGAAGTGTATAAGCCTGGTGATTCACAGACCTGTACCCCTGGAGCTAATAATACATTGTATGTTAATAAAAAATTAAAAATTTAAAAAATTAAAATAAATTAAATCTTACCATTTGCAATGATGTGGATGGAAGTAGGGACACATTTTAATGACTGGTGCAGTTTCCAATAATGTTTTTCTGAGATATTTTTCTCAACCTAGAAACAGGTAAAAGGATCTTATCCTGATGTTGGGATTTGCTTTCACATTTAGCCCAGTCTCGCAGAGGTAGTGTATTTGCTCTAAAATATATGGGCAAGCAGAACAAAAGATTATCCCTGAGATATAAAAATAGCAAGATTAGTCTGTGAAGCAGAATAATTCTATGTGAATTCAAAGGCTAGATTTCTTGTGTGTGTGTGTGTTTTTTAAATTTTATTTATTTGAGAAAGTGTGTACACATAAACAGAGGTGGGGAGGAGTAGAAGGAGAGGGAGGAGCAGGTTCCCCATTAAGCAGGGAGCCCTAGGTAGGGCTCTCTCCAAGGACTCTGAGATCATGACCTGAGCTGAAGGCAGATACTCAACCAACTGAGCCACACAGGGCCCCCTCAAAGGCTATATTTTTCTACCAAATGTAGGAAGTGTACTCTCTCCTGAGAGTAGGCCATTGGAATGTTGTATGTACTCTGAGGATCTTATTATTCTATAGAACACAGAACTAGAGCCAAGTAGTAGGAATTAGCAATAGGCACATGTTTGTATTTAGTAATGGTTAAAAAATCGAGACATTGAACGTTGTCTCAGAATGGAATGGATTATATTATATTTCAGAGTTTTCCACTATGCTATACAATGGACAGGAATCAAATATTTGTGTTGGGATTTAAACTATATGACTTCTGAGAGGTTGAATATGCAAGCAGACAGTGGCCAGGCTACATGTAAAAACTGAATTCTGATTCATAGCCTGCAGCAACCAACCCAGTAAACCAATCCATCATCTGTAATGATGAACCCAGGAAGAAAGTCTGCTATCTGGAAGTCAATTTGTAGGAAATCAGACCACTCACTATCTTAAGCAATAATAACTCCTATAACAATCAATCCTCAAAAGCCAGGACTTGGTTAGTAATTGACAGCCTCCCTAAGTTTTGTCCCCTCTTCCAACTTAGGACCAACCAGAAAAAACCAACTGCGTACCCCTATCTAATCACATAGAATACCCAACTTCTAGTTAGCTCACTTATGGCTTCCCAAGGCCAACAGTTTCCAATCAGGGCCTATCTAGAAGTCTTCTCTTTTTTCTGTCAAGAAATTCTGCTACCCCTTTGACTGCCTTTGGGTCTCTGCCAAAACACAAGTGATGATGGCTGACTCCCTTGCTAGAGTAAGCTGAGAGATAGATTTTTCTTGTTCTCATTTGGGTGGTCTTCATTTATTTTCACCCTTCTCATGATTTTCTGACATTTAGATTATAAAAATGTAAATAAAAGGGGGCACCTGGGTGGCTCAGTGGGTTAGGCCTCTGCCTTCGGCTCAGGTCATGGTCTCAGGGTCCTGGGATCGAGCCCCGCATTGGGCTCTCTGCTCAGCAGGGAGTCTGCTTCCCTTTCTCTCTCTCTCTGCCTGCCTCTCTATTTGTGATCTCTGTCTGTCAAATACATAAATAAAATCTTTAAAAAAAATGTAAATAAAGGAATCCCAGTGACAAATCAATGCACCAGGCTCTTTCCAACTTCTCAGTATTATCATCACCGTTTTCAGGTTTTCAGGCTCACGGCCCAATTGCCCCTCTTATCCAATTTTAAAACTTGTGCCCCCAAATCATCTAATATTTGCAACTAAAATGCATTGCTTGTTTATTATGTTTTAGGCTTCGTGCTAAGCACATTATATAAATGAATTTATTCAGTATCCACTGAGTAGGTGCTGTTAGGAGTCCCACATATCAGATGAGGACATTGAGACCAGAAGAGGCCAGATAATGAAATACTGGCTCGTGGACTTAGAACAAGTCTTTAAAATCTCAGAGTCCAGGCTCCTCACTTCTATGTTCTTTTCCCTCATTGTCATTTATTTGCCTTCTGTTGATTAAGTTTGTGTCAAGCTACTTATTTTATTTCCCATTCCACTCAGGGAGGGTTAGGATGCATTATGTTTCATTCTTGAGTTCCTTCTTCTCAATCAAATCCAACCCTTGACTCCAAAATGGGCCTCTCCACTCAGCTCTTTTGTGAAAGAACTCTTCCCAGGACAATACTTTGCCTATATGTTCAGTGTTGTTGGGATGCATTCTTTTGTAGTGCTTGGTTGTTTAAATTACACTTGGTCCTCCTGCAGGCCCTCTGTTTCTCCTCTTTGTTGTCTCTTTTCATTAATTTGTGCTACATAGAAAGTAATAATAAAATAGGAAACCCTTTGTCAAGCATGGGGAATATTTTCATGAATCTACATTCGAAATTCTACATTCTAAATTCATGCCTATTCCTGACAGTCAGCAATTGAGATCTTTGTATAACAGGTGCTGTGAAAGCATTGTCATTAATTTTACTAGCTCTTTTCCTGTGTGGGAGGAAAACAAAAAGTTGGCTTCCCTGTTAGCCAAGTTCATGTCTTTATCTTACTCATTGCCTGCACTTAAACATTTTGGTACTCGACCAGGAAAAGAGTACACCGTGATGTACTCTGGCAGTCATAGCCTATTTTTTTTAATCTGGCATTTGCCCTTCCCATATATTCTAATCATAGTGTTTACATAAGCTGCACCGTCACATGTATTTATACATGGCCTCATATTCACCGAAATATCTGATTTATTTGTATATAGTTCTATGAAACACAGAACTGCTCTCACAGATCCATGGATGCACACAGTCCTTGGAATGAAGGAGTAGGAGTGGCTAGTAAGATGAGAGGATGCATGGTTTAGTAAAGGAAAAAGAGTTAGAGTGGGTCCAAAAAGCCTACTTCCCTTCCTTCTCTTAGAATTGAGTCCTCCTTTGGCTCCCATGTTTCATTGTCTTAACTTAATATCACATTCATTCTAGTCTATTTTGTATCAGAGTTCTCTGTATATCTCTTTCTCATTTATAGTTTTATAGGTCTCTGCTGTCCACCATGATCACTGAGTGGTCACTGACTACTTGGAATGTGGCTTCTTGAACTGAATGTGTTGTAAGCCTTAGATACACTGGAAAACTTGATAAGAAAAGTGTAAAATATCTCATTAATCATTTTTATAATTAAGCATATTGATAATACTTTTGATATGTGTATTTTAAAAATATATTATTCAAAATTTCACCCATTTCTATTTACATTTTAAATATAGCCACTAGACATATTAAAAGTCCATATTTGCTCTTAAGGACACATTAAAATCATTTGGAAGGGCTCTTTGAGGACTTTCCAGAGCATATCTTCTACTGATAGGGTGACACCATCATTAAGACCATCCCCCTAATTAATTAAAAAAAAAAGAGTCCACATTTGCTTTCACTTGTGGCTGTCCATATATTGTGATTGGGTAGTGCTGTTACAGATGGCAGCGACTGTACAATTTTCAAACACAAAATGTTGCATCATATTTCCAGGCAGTTGAAGGGAAATATTTGTTGAAATTGAGAAAGTAGATTGGGAGCTTGACAAAAATGAATGAGTGAATGGGTGATAAGTAGCTCAAAGGGTTTGGTTAATTCAGAGGGCTAACATTTGCTGCCAGATGCTCAAAAATGTAGGTGTTATTAGACATACTGAAAACACAGAGGCAGGAGCCTCATTACAAGCACATGTATGTGCTGCTGGAGGCATTCTTTTGATATTCAGTGTACATTTTTTGAGGCCCATTAGATGCCAGCTCCGGTTTAAACATTGATGATGCAAAGTGATTCTGATAGTATACAGCAGCGACCCTCCAGGAACTAGAGTGAGGGTAGAAATGCATCTAGGGGTACCTGGGTGGCTCAGTTGGTTAAGCATCTACCTCTGGCTTAGGTCATGATCCCGGGGTCCTGGGATTGAATCCTACATTGGGCTCCCTGCTCAGTGGGGAGCTTACTTCTCCCTTTCCCTCTGTAGCTCCCCCTGCTTGTGATCTCTCTCTCTGTCAAATATATGAGTAAAATCTTTAAAAAAAAAAGAGAGAGAGAGAGAGAGAAATGCATACAATTACTCTTCATTCGGTAAGGTACCTAGTCAGAGCAGATGATCTTTGCCATAAGGCCATATATAAAACCTAGGGCAGCCAAATGGCCATGAGATGAACATTCAGTCATGTGATTGGGAAGTGAGACCCCCGCAGAAGTTGTCCTGAAGTTCTTATCATTTGTTTGTCTTGGCACAGTTCCATGGGTAAAAGGCTTCAACAGAAGGGAGCTCTGAAAGCATTATCTACGCGAGTCTGTAACTAACTGTTTATCAGTCGCACTTCTGGCAACAGAAAATGTGTTAAGTGTGGATGACTGTGCACTTTCAGCATTGGCTAAACTGCTCCCTGCCTAACAACAGGAAAACAAGTACCGCTAAGATATACAAGGCATTCCCTCTGTATTCGTTACTGGGTTTATACTGCTTTGTTTGGGAGAAGAACCAATTTCCAGGTTAAAGCAGGCACATCGGTGTCTGGTGAGTGAGTGCTGTGCATGTAGGTAACCATACTTAGTGCCCCCTGTTGCATTTCCCAGCAGCGAAGATGATGTCCTCAGTTGTGTCCCAGGCAATGACTTTACCATTATCTCATTCATTGCTTGGGATACAACTGCCCTTTCTAAATGTAATCTTCCATTTGGTAACATTTCCAAAGTAGTGTGTAGGGAACTTGTTCATGTGATACTCACTAAAGTCACATGGCTAACATTTCTCCCCACTTCATTTGGAAGAACTAGATAGAGACAAACACTTTGCCTTCTTTCAGAAGAGACATAAGACTGGCATCTGGACCACTTGTGGCTATTGAAGAGCCTCCATGGTCTCATGCTAAGGGTGCTGGCCCTCTGTGGTCTCATGTTATTGGCTGCATTGTCCCAGCAAATCAAACATTGCCTAAATTATGCTCACAAAGTGTTTTTCTTTGAATTCCTAGTCTGGAATTCTATAAAAATGTACTGTTATCCCTGTTTAACAAAAGAAGAAACTGAGACCCAGAGACATGAGATAATGGTCCATTTTTGCCCAGATAAATTGTGAATTTCTAATTTGATCTCTGGTTTCTGACTATTAAAGCTAATGCCTTTCTTTTATGCCATGCAACCACTCACTAATTGCAGGTGTAGGAGGGCTTGTTAGATGAAATCTTGACTCAAGTCAGTCAACCCTGACATTCATTTTCTTAGTGACTGAGTATGTCATTTAACTTTCTGCAACTCCTTAAAACAGAGAAAATAAGTTGCTCCTTACAGTGAAGAATGCAACATTTAAAATAATTTCCTATTTTTATTTTTTTTAAATTTTATTTATTTTATTTTTTTTAAAAGATTTTATTTATTTATTTGACAGAGAGAGATCACAAGTAGGCAGAGAGGCAGGCAGAGAGAGAGGAAGGGAAGCAGGCTCCCTGCTGAGCAGAGAGCCCGATGTGGGACTCGGTCCCAGGACCCCGAGATCATGACCTGAGCCAAAGGCAGCGGCTTAACCCACTGAGCCACCCAGGCGCCCCTATTTTTAAAATAGAGAATATAATGGCTAAATTATGTCCATGAAAAAACTTAGATTTTCCTTTTTTTCAAGAAAACACACAAGCACACACACATCCTGCTATTTAAACCTACTAGAGTTAGAATCTGTATACTAGCAGGTTTTAAAAAACTAAAATGTTTACGTGTACCTACATAAATTATTCTGAAATAGTATGTGAAGCACATGAGATATCTCTAGAAAGCAAGCTATAAAAACTCTACAGAATTCTCATTCACCTTAAATGAGAATGGTTCCAAATAGTGAACTCTTGTCTCTGGTACCTTTCTAGTTTCTATTTTGGCTCCTTACTCTAGCTAGAATTTCTGTCCCAAACAACTCATAGCTGTCTGACTCCGTCTTAGTAGAAAAGTAATGTACAACTCAGGTATCTTTAGTTAATAAGGCTTTATAAGTAGAGTTTGCAATTAAATGAAATAATCACTAGATCAAAGATCTGGTCAAATAATCCATAAACATTTATTACATTTTTAAAAATGTATGGTCTGAGGTGATTAGCCTCTGGGAAACAAGGACATCTACATCATGGATCCTGCCCTCAAGTGGGTCAATGTGTTTAGATGGAGAAAGACATGAAAACAAATACTATATGGTTAACATAAAAGGCATAGCTGAGAGGAAAGGTAGCTAATTGTGAAAGGAAGGTTGGGAAGGTTCATCATAGACTTCACAGGAATATCATGTAAACCATATTTTGAAAGATGATTATAAGAATGTCAAATAGAAAAAAAAATTGACAAAAGCACCAAGATTGAATATAATGTTTAGATTCAAAGGTATAAATTCTGTGAAGGACTTCTATTTGGGTAGGCTCAGTTTTTGTTTTTCTTCAAGTCTCCTCAATCTGTTTTTGATTAACAAATTGATAGTAAAAAATATTTTGCAATATTTGACTGGAATTTTATATTGCTAAATTTGTTCCTATATTATCAATATAAGCTCATTATCATTTATTTGAGTTCATGTGATGTATAGCATTCCAAAACAGGGATTAGCTTTAATTAGGCATTCTTTATGATATTGCTGTTGAATTCGACAAAATACCTCCAGACAACCTCTTAAAAAGTAAATTTACTAGCAATACTTCAGTAAGAATGAATACCACCTTGGCAAGTCTTAGGGTCTATGAAGGAGGAGTATGAAAGGGGATGTTTTGTAGGATGTTTGAGGTTTGGTCCTATGTTCTTTTTCTTTTTCTTTTTTTTTTTTTAAATTAAATTATTTATTAATTTTTTAAGGTTGTATATATTTTTTTATTTTGCTAGAGAGAGAGAGAGTGATAGATAGGCAGGGGGTAGGGGCAGAGGGATAAAGAGAAGCAGGCTCATCACTCAGTGGATCCCAGTATCATGACTTGAGCTGAAGGCAGACACTTCATGTGTACCCGACTGAGCCACCCACCCACACACCCCTGGTCTCATGTTCTTTAAAGAAGAATCCTTTGAGACTGGAATCTGGTTAGGATTGGAAGAAGTCTGTGATATAATAAGCCGTATGAAAGATAGAAAAAGCTAAAGGAAAATGTCCAAGCTCACCAAATCATAAGAAAATATGGAGTTTTTTCAGCAATGTACATGAGCTTCCTTATGTACCACAAGTACAAGTAACTTGGAATAGTGTTCTGAAAATATCTTGGAATTTCTTATCATTAGAAACTGGTGAAATCTTTGGCTAGCTGAGCTAAAGAAATTGCAGTGATCCGTCTGTTATAGATTTTTGGTTTTGTTTTTTCTTTTATTACACAGGTTTTTCTTATTCTGCTTTGTTTATTCCCTGCTGTTTTAGTTTCAACATGGTCTGGCTGACATAGTCACTCCTTGAATCAGGGAACATACTAATATTACAGACAATTTTCAGGGTATAATTGCTTAAAGATCAAATTTTCATTGTGGGGTCTTAATCTGTGTTGAAATGCACCCATTACTCACAAATGGATGGATTTCCTTCCTGGGCAGTATTACAGCTCTGTTCCAGTTGATATTTCTAGTTCTGTTGTCTTTGTTCATTAAGGAAGGGATGTGTTTCATACTACTGTATTGTTATTTGAAGATATTTAAATATTGACAGTATGAAATACAGAGGACATTATCTATCTCTTCAAGTTAGCTAAATAGCATTGAAAACACCTATTCAAGAATATACACTGCTAAAAAAAAAAAAAAAAAAAAAAGAATATACACTGCTGCTAATTAGGCTAGATTGGAAGGTTCTAATCGAATGGTCCTCAACTTTATCTGTAAATTGGAATTAGGTCTGGAAGAAATCAGTGATTGCATCCCACCCCCTAAAGACTGATTTTTTTTGGTCTGAGATGTGGCCTGGGCATTGGGATTTAAAAGCTCTCTAGGGGTGATTCTAACATGTAGCCATAGCTGAGGACCATGCTCTAACCAGACCCAAATACTCACTGGTTGTGAAACTACAACTGTTTTTACCTGAGGTCAGCTCTGGAGTATTTACATACTAGGGTATAACTTGTTCTTCATTGATGAAATGAATGATATTCAAGACACGCTGATTGGCTAGAAATATATAGCTGTCTCAGCCTTGCTCAAACAGGACCCAAGAATCTACTGGCCTGAGCTACCTGTACCCTGATTCTAAACTCCATCAACTCCGTGTCCTAAGATCTTTGGAAGGTTTATACAAACTAGAATACTAGCTTACTTCTTCTGCCAGAGCATCTGTTTCTACCTAAATCTCTATGCAAGGGCTTGCTATCAAGTGTCAAAAAGGACACTTTGTTGAGCATACAGAACAGTTTGTATGATTGTGTTCATAGTTGCTTGCTAATAAATGTTGGTATGTGTTACCAGAGATCAGTCTAAGACCAGCTTTCATTCTGACATACCTCCCAATGGTGAGACGGCTATGGAAAAACACAGCTCTCACCTCTGACCTTTGGAAATCTTTAAATCGGATATGTATCCCCCGCAAAACCCTAATGGCTGTAAACAAGCAAATTAATTTAGGGAATTTTGTAATATATGTGCCTTTTTGATGGGAGTATTTCCAGGTCAACTTCCATCTACAACAGAATTCCTCATAAGCAATGGAGACACCACTGAACTAGAACTTCTCATGGGAGATATTAAAATCTACTTCAGCTGAGCTTTTATCATATGTCATTTACACTATATACTAATGTTACCCAGTGATGTGATTATTAGGAAAAGTGTCTTATAAGTCTAACATAGAATCCTAGGCCTTCCATTTTGTTTACATAAGTTTATTAAGACATCATCTACATTGAGTGAATGCACACATTTTAATGGTACAATTCAACCAATATTGAAAAAATGAACACATCTGTGTAATTCACACCCTTATCAACATATATAGATCATTTCTATCACCCCAGGAGGTGTACTTGTGTCCCTTTCTATTTAATACCCTCCCCCCTACACACACCAAAGTCACTAAGTTGTTAGTTTGACCTCATCTAGTACTTTATGTCAGTGGAATCATAAACACACATTCTTTTGAGTCTCACTCCTTTTCCTTAGCATAAGGTTTTGGCGATTCATCCCATGTTCTTTTTTTTATTGTTGAGAGATTTATTGTTTTATTGTTGAGAAATATACCATAGAATAAATACCACAGTTTGTTTATCTGTTCTCCTGCTGATGGATACTGAACTGTTTCCAGTTTGGGGCTATTATGACTAAAACTGCTATAAACATTCTTTATACAAGACTTTCCAAGGACATATGTTTTCATTTCTCTTGAATAAATATCTATGAGCAGAATTGATGTGTCAGAGGGTGAATGTGTGATTGTACCATTTAAACTTCCACTAGCAGTATATGAGAGTACTAGTTGCTCCACATCCTTGTCCATATTTGTATTCCTTCTTTCTCCTTTTAGCCATTTTAATGGGTGAATAGTGGCTTGTCAATTGTCATTGTGGTTTTAATTTACATCTCCCTGATGACTTTTAGTGTTGGACACTGTTTTATGTGCTTATTGGACATTTGTGTACCTTCTTTTATGAGATGCCCTTTGCCTATTTTTAAATTGGGTTATCTACCACTGTGTTATGAATCTTGGAAGTTGTTTATGCATTTTGAATTCAAATCATTTGTCATTTGAGTTGTAAAAGTTTTTCCCAATCTGTGGCTTGATTATTTCTTTTCTTTTTCTTTTTTTTCAGGTTTCATGAAGATTTTTTTTTTTTTTTTGTTATTGGATCTACAGATCAGTTTGAGAATAACTGATATCTTGAACATATTGAATACTTTTATCCAGTAATATAGCTCTCTATTTAGATCATGTTTTTGTTGTTTGTTTTTACTGAAGTCGAGTTGACATATGATATCCTATTAGTTTCAGGTATATATTATAATGATTCAATATTTTTATACATTATGAAATGATCCCATGATAACTATTTTCTTAGTAGAGTTTTTTTTATGAAAACAAGTTTTCAATTTTGATAACTAAGATTTAGCAATTTTTTTGTCTTATAGTTAGCGTTTTCTCAATCTTATATAAGAAATCTTTGCCTATCTCAAGGTTGAGAGATGTTCTCTTATATTTCTTCCAGAGTGTCTTAGTTTTAGATTCTACATTTGTGTCTATGAGCCCTTCTTGAAATAGTTTTTGCATATGGCAACTTTCTTTTTCCCATTGTGTTAGTTTGGTGTTCTTGTTGAAAGTTATTTGATGGTATAGGTTGGGCTAGCCCTTCTCTTTTGCAAAGCAAGTTTAACAGTCATAAATTAATACAAGTCACCCCCTATTGTATTATTTTTTGATAATTCCTCCTCAGCAACAATTTACTGTTCTTCTGAGTGATTCTGTAAGTTGTATTAAATATCTCCTAGAATAATCCTCATTATTATATTTTCTCTTCTATTACATCTGATTGCCTTTTTTTTTGCTTTACTTTATATTTTCAGAACATTATTAGTTAAATCTTTGATTTTTTTTTCTATTGCAAAAATCCTACTTTAAAACTTAAAGAGCTCTTTTTCACAATTTTCCTCTTGAAAATCATGCTCATCTCCTATTTCACTGACCTAATAACTTCTTTTATTTCTCTGACAATGTCATGATTATTATTACCTGCATTGTTACCTTCATTATCAGTTTCCTCCTATCTACTTTAATTCCTGTTTGTTCATTTTCTTCACTATATTTTATGTTGAATTTTTCCCTCAAATATTCAGTAATCCCAGGCTGTCTGTTAATTTGCATGAGGCACTAAAAAGCTTAGTGGATGATTTCTGGGGTGGAGTAGGCTTGTATACTGGTCAGTTGGCTAGTTAGGTAAGTCGTTAGAGGATCCCAAGTGTTAGGACCTGTAGGTCTTTATCTCTTTGTTTTCTTTGGGAAAGGACATTGCATTCTCCTGCCTGGAGACATCAACCTAACTGTTGCCATTCTGGAGCCAGGTAGGAAGGGCTGGGGGAGTGATTCAGTGGTTGGGTATGCAGACTTAATTACCCATTTGTAGTATGGCCTCTCCTACAGACCCTTCTCTGCTGGAGCATAGGCTCTAGTTGTTGGATTATCCACAGAGCAAACCTTTGGTCTCTTGCTTTTCTTCTAGAAATTTTACATGTTTGGCTGCAGATCTAACTGCTGCTTATACAGATTTTGGAAAAATCACCCTGCTTTGTGCCATTTGCTTTTCCTTGCTTCCTATGGTATCTCATTATTGAGACATTCAGATTGTCACCTGAATTGTTGTTCTGAGGTTCTGCAGGGACAGTCACTTGGCTTTTCATCAGTTTCCACCTTTTATAGTCACTTAGGTTGGACTCTTCCTTGCTAAACCGTCTTTATATAAATGATTTTATTATTCATGTCTCCTTTGCATTGAAGATGGAACTAGTTTTATGTTTCCTGTTCTCATTATTTGGGAGCTAATTATTTGAGAGGAGGAAAAAAATGTTTTTACTCTTCATTTTGAAACTGCACATCTAATTGGGTTTAAAAAGAAGAAAAAAACACCCTCTCAAACAACAAAGATAATTACAAAAGAAGAGATGAAGACATACATTCCATTACATCATCTTTGTCAAGCAGCAGTACCACTAAAATATTTGCATCACATCTTACATGAAGGAAGAAGACTGTAACCCATCCACAGATGTCTGTATCCTCACCACAGAGCTGAGGATAAATAGGACTGCCTTGTTTCTGATAAGTCATTGAATGACTTATTCATACGGTGAGCGTACTATGTTAAGGTCCTAACACAACAGAAGACAGTCTTACTCCTTTCTCTTTCTTGCATCAGATATTTTGTATCCCTGTTGCCATTTTTGTACTGTACCTTACATAGACAAACATTCATATCACCCTTACTTCCACAGAAGTAAGTAAGGTGTCAGGAAGGGCATTTCTTCTTGTACCTGTGTGCACTGAGGCAACCACTAGAGGCAATGCCTGGTGGCTTCTGAGATTTACTTTCTAACCCGGATTCCTTATTATATCACATAGTGAAGTAATTCTGGAACTGCTTCAGATATTTTTCTACTCTATTGGAGCCTTAGCATGTATTATCTTTCAACTATGCTATAAATCAGTTTAAATTAAAACTACTTTTATACTAGCAGTTAGATATCACAATTTATAAAAGGGGTAGTCTTTTATTTTACTTAAAGACTGCATTTATTTATTTATTTACTTACTTACTTACTTACTTATTTAAGAGTCTATTTATATGTCAGAGAGAGCATGCAAGCAGGGGGAGCAGCAGGCAGAGGGAAAAGCAGCCTCCTCACTGAGCAAGTCCCCCTCCCCCCAAGCAGAACTCCATCTGAGGACCCTGGGGTCATGACCTCAGCTGAAGACAGAAGCTTAACCAATTGAGCCACCCAGGCACCCCTTAAAGACTGTATTTAAATGCTAGTTGGAAACTTGATGCAGTAACTTCTTATGAGAATAATAAGGACAACATTTTTATTTAGCAGTTGGCTCTGTCATTATCAGGTTGTTCACTAAAGAAATTCTGACTTCCAGAATTTCTTGAGATACCAACCTTGTCTCCTGCAAATGACAACAGGTACTGGGAGGAAGGCAGTGGGAGGGTAAGCTGATTGTCATTGGATACTTTCTGAAATGCTATCGAAGAGATGCAGCTGCAATCCTTTAGCATTGCTGCAAGCTTATGCTATATCATCAAGCTCTAATCAATCAAGACAGGAGATAAGCCTGGCATCGTGGGGAAAAAAAAACAAACCCCAAACCGAAAACTAACAAGACCAGTACCTTGTAAAGCATTAAATGGTTTATTTCCGCCCCACCCCCTCCAATGCATCTCCCTTAAAACATTAGAAAGCAGAGTAGGGAGAACACCAGCATTTTCAAGGAGACATTGCAAATATGGCTGTGAAGAGCCTATGCTCCAAAAATCAATTAGGTCAACCTAATTTTTCTTGCATGATGTAGGTTTTTAAAAAAAGACTCCTGCCAAAGAATGATTGAACTCACCTTAAAAAGCATATGAAATGGATCATTAATACACTATGTATCTATAACCATAAACAAAAAAAGGAATTAAGATTAGAAGTTGGATGATTTAAGATGAGGAAAAGCTACAACTAAAGGTAATTAAAATTAAGCTTGGTATGTCGTTAAAACCCACTGCATACTATTTTAGACGATTTTTATGATAGATCATAAGAGTGATAAATGTATTTTGGAAAGAAAAATGACTCAATGATCATGATGCAGTTATAAAAAGTTAGGAAACTTTTAGTTTAAGATGTTAGTATATTTAGCAGTTACTCAACAGTTTATGTGAAGTAACTGATTCAGTTTTCTAAGATTTAAAAACATTTTTTTGAAAAATTTTGTTATAGTGTTAAGAGAAATTTCAGTTATGGGACGTGGGGTAGCTCATTTGGTTGAGCTACTGCCTTCAGCTCAGGCCATGATCCCAGGATCCTGGGATCGAATCCTGCGTCAGGCTCCCTCTCCTGCAGCTCCCCCTGCTTGTGCTCTCTCTCTCTCTTAAATAAATAAATAAATATCTTTTTTTTAAAAAAAGAGAATTTCAATTATCTTAATGTTTTGCTGTAAATTTTATGAAGGTTTTTGTATGTGACAGTACTTTAAGATACCAAATGATCTGTGTGGGGGAGTCATCATTCTGGTTCGTTAAAGGAATAAGAAATGCATATTGACTTGAAATCAAGTTTTCATTAAAGTATGACAAATTCGTTTAATAGTTTTCCAACATAGTATGCCCAGCCATTAAATTTTGAGGAATGAAAAATACACAGTAGCAAGAAATCAATACTAGCTATTATTAATACTATTATTTAACTGTGATATTTTTCTCTCCTTGGAAGTAATTCAGAGCTGTGACATGTAGTGTGTCCATCAGCATTGTTCATGACAGCAAATAAGAAAGAACAACTTTTCCATTTCCTCTGACACTGAAAATGGTCAAGAGCAGTGATTTAGAAGATATGAAAAAGAAAGAAACAAAGAAATGAAGAATTCCATGAAAATTTAGAGACCATCTCTCAGTCAGTACTGTTTAGCTCTTCTACTGTCTAAAATACTATAGTCTTGGGCTGCTTAGTCAGTTAAGCATCTCCCTTTGGCTCAGGGCATAATCCCAGGGTCCTGGCATTGAGTCCTGCATCTGGCTCCTTCCTCAATGGGGAGCCTGCCTCTCCCTCTACCTCTGCCGGCAGCTCCCCCTGCTTGTGCTGGCTCTTTCTCTTAGATAGATAGATAGATAGATAGATAGATAGATAGATAGATAAAAACCATGCATTAAAAATAAAAACAGTAAAATTCTATAATCTTTATCCATTTAAGTGCTAAATAAAATACAACTAAATGCTTTCCGATGCTGAAATTTACCCTTATCACATGCATTCTAATAAAGATACTCTAAAGAAGCATAACATGCTGGCTCCTTTATAAACTTGATCCCTAAGGAGAAATATCCTTCCTCCTTTTGAAGTTTTACCTTTCTACCCGTATGATTTTTTTTCATCTGTTTTGTGACATTGCCTCCATTAATTAGCTTCTTTTCCTGGTCGTAGTCACATGTTCAGTCTTCTCTCATCCACTTTGAATTCTGGTCCCTTATTTTCTTTTATTATGAAAATTCTTATAATGATCTATTTGTTTTTGCTCCTGTTTTATTTCCACTCATTGTGAAACTCCTACACTCTTTTTTAAAAGATTTATTTATTTATTTTAGAGAGAGAGAGAGAGCAAGAGAGCAAGCACAAGCAGGGGAAGGTACAGAGGGGGAGAGAGGATCTCCAGCAGATTCCTCACTGAGCACAGAGCCTGATGTGGGGCTCGATCTCACGACCCTGAGATCGTGACCTGAACTGAAAGCAAGAGTTGGATGCTCAACTGACTGAGCCACCTGGGCAACCCAGAAACTCCTACATTCTTGATTTCTCCCCTCCATTATCTGGCAAAAACAGTCTCCTAAAAACTCCTACTTTTCTTTTCACCAAATCCAGTGACCACTCTGTGCCCTAATCATATTCTGATGTTCTGTAGAAGGCTGTATTTCCAAACAAAATTGAAATCCTACCCATGGCAAATCCCTTTCACAACCTACCTTCGAGCTTCTTTCTTGCACTGTCCCTGCACCATTTCAAAATCCTCCACTCTTCTGTGGTCCAGCCACTCCTGTCACCCCCTTGTACCCACACAGTCATGCCTTGCTATGCTATACCAGCCGTCTCTGACACTACCTTTTCTTCTTTCTTTCTCTCATATAATCCTGAAATTTTATTTTATTCATCTTTCAACTCCAATACCATTTTCCCCCAAAACCTAACTTTCCATCCTTCAATTCAGAATTTATGGACTTTACTTATACATATTAAATATTGTATTTTATTATAGTTCATCATGCATTTATTTATTCATCATGCTGGATCAATAAGATATATAATGTCAAGAGCCCATACTTTGCTGGAGAAACAAAGCAAAGCAAAACACAACAGATGCTCCAAAAAGATTTTAAAATGCAGCCACGTACTCTTGTAAGGATAGTCACATTTGCTCTGGGACCATGAAGGAGGGGTTGACAAAATTTTCTGGAGAAACTGAGAAATGCTTTTTCAAAGAAGGAAGCATAAATTGAAGTTTGCTCAGCAGAAATATGTGAAAGTTTTTCCAGAGATTCCTTCATTTATTCAAAAAACACATAGCACTTAATATGTGTCAGGAATGGTGCTGAACACTTAAGATAAAACAAACAACAACAATAAACTCCACTATTGGTCTTTTCTTTTTTCTCCTAAACAAGACAAAGAGCATCAACACCAAGAAAATGTTCTCCCGTGCCTCAGTCAGGATAAATATATTTAGTGTCTGCTATAAGGCTTTCATGTGCTAGAGTCCATGTGTTGGCATGTGGCAGTAGGCACTCAAAAATATCTGTTAAAGAATTGAGAAAATGAATAAATAATCCTTAGCCATAGCAGTGAATAGTCCAGTGGTGACTTTAGCCATATATTTGAACAATAAATATTTTGTAGAAAAAAAATAATAGCATGAACACAGCAAGTCTTAATCTAAGAACCTAAAAGTCCTAACCATAAGGATCAAGTAACCAAACCTTGGTCTAGCCAGAAAAGGCCAAAAGAGGCAGGAGGGGTCAAACAGAGTCCTAAAGAAAAAGCATGTGTTTATCATGTAAAGTGCAAAGAGTTCACTTAGAACCTAAGAATCACAAAAACTGTAGTATATTTTGGAAAAGTAGTATAAAACTTGGCATGGCTGGAGCATGGGTGGAATGTGTATGAAGATTTACTGAAGGTGAAATCTTGGTTGACATTGCTGTTGCCTATGGAGTCTGATTTCTTATTTATTTATTTATTTATTTATTTTAAAGAATTCATTTATTTATTTGACAAAGAGAGATCACAAGTAGGCAGAGAGGCAGGCAGAGAGAGAGAGAGGAGGAAGCAGGCTCCCTGCCAAGAAGAGAGCCCGATACGGGGCTCAATCCCAGGACCCTGAGATCATGACCTGAGCCGAAAGGCAGAGACTTAACGCACTGAGCCACCCAGGCGCCCTGGAGTCTGACTTCTGAGCAGTTTTCTTTGTCCTCTTGCCTTAGAGCCCCAGATGCTAGTGAGTAAAGGTTTTAAGGATGGTATGAGATATGTATTTAGAAAAGGTATGACTCTATTGTGCAGACTAGATTGTAGACTGGAAAAGGAAAGGGATTCAGGGAAAAGAGGAGACTATTTTGCACTATTTATGGAAGAGATATATGCAGCACAGCCTGGGGTGAAACCATTGCAAATGTATTTAGGAGATAAAATCAACAGGGCTGGCGTGGTTGGATGTGTGTACTGAGGGCAAGGGAAATGACAAAAATGCCTTAATTATATGGATTATGGACCTGAATAGATGTTGGTACCACTATTGACATGGCATATAGGGAAAGGAATTGGTTGGAAAAGAGGATCTTAGGTTTTGTATTAGACATGTTGGTTTTGAGGTGGGGTTTTGTTTTTGTTTTCTCAGAAAGAAGTCTGTAATTATCAAACTTCTTGATGGCAATATTTTAGACTTAGAGACTAGCATATAGTAGAGGCTCATAATACAAGCATTCCCCTCAGTGCAAATTTTTGCACTGAGAGAACATTTCTTAGCCCTGATGCTGAATTATGGTTACTCTACATTGGGACTTAAATATTTCTTCTATTATTTAAAATATCTTATTTTTATTATGAAATATTGGTACTTACAAGGGAATTTTCCTTTTGATTTTATTCTTGTTTTCCGTTTGTTTTGAGTGGTAAAAATAAGAAAATTAATTACCAAAACCTGTTATAATTAAGTTTAATCCAAAATTATGATTTAATGAAGCCCAATTAGTGAGGAAAAGAGAACCTTTTAGAAGTTGGGGTATGCTAATTAGGTATTTCATCTAGAGCTATTTTTACCACTTTCAATCTCTTTACTCATACCATAAATTCAGTAAGTGAGAAACAGAAATGATGTTGACTAAACAGCAAGATATTGTTCCTCTAAAGTAAGGCAGCAGAAGTTTCTCACATTATTGATTGTCTCTCTGGCAAGAATGCTAATATTTTACAGATCCAGAGCCCATAGCTTCCAGTGACGCAGTTTGAGGATACACAAATAAATCCATACTAAAGTCCAGGAAATCGGTGGCACAGAGGTATCTCCTGGTTGGCAAACAGCAAGGACGTTCTAATATTTGTTGCCAACAGTTAGTCACCTGACCCCTTTTATGGGTGGCTACCTGGTGACTGATGTCATGGCAGTTGTGCATTACTGTTATTGACCATGTGTTTGGGAGCCACAGGACACAGAAACTGTACAGAATAGAGCGGGAGGACTAAGTAAGACAGGTGGAGTGCTGGGCATGAGAAGAGGGACACAGGGTAGAATCATCACATGGTTATATCTGAGGAAAGACTTGGACTGAGTATGTCAATTTCAGGAGCCATTGTTTAATAATACCATCTATGTGCATTCCATCCCTCATCTACTGTCCTGTAAAACGTTTTCTCATACTTTGGAGCAAGTCTGTCTGGCACAATTACCATTTCTTTCTCTAATGCCACAGGGAAAGGATTTTCCCCGTGCCGTGTGGAAGTATGTATATTGCCTGTCCTCTTCTGCTTTCCCTTGTATTCTGGTGCTACACCACCCTGCTGCTGTTTATCAGAGGGAGAGATAGCTTTGACAAAGACAACCAGGATGATGAATGGAATTTAATTTATGCAACATTCGTGGAGGGTGAGTCCTCTGGGTAAATCACCATGGTAGCACTTCCTCCTCCCCCTCCATGATATGTTCTGCTTGGCTGACTCAACTGCCTCTGAGAAGCTTGGCACTTAAGGTTATGTAAGCATGCACTGATGTTCAAATATTTATCACAGGAATGGCCACATGAAAAGAGAAGGAAAACAAAAATGGAGTCTGAGGTAAATAGCTACCCAGATCAGCTAGGAGAAGCTGAAGAACTGAAAGGGATGTGGAGACCTAATTTGGAATTAGGGATTTACTCCCTGAGGTGATTAATAAAATGGATTTGAGCCCTGTGTTGAGTGCTGGGAGTGCTATTGATTGGCCTTTAGCCCAAATTGATTTCAGCCCCTTTCCTTTGCTACTCAATATAACGAGAGACAATATTTTGTTTCATCTTAGAAAAAATAATAGTTTCTTCTCCTCAGAAAAATTAGGTAGTTATTGCTACTTGACCTATATTTTTCTTTCTTACTGACATTTCCACTCATTCATATTGTAAATTGCTATCTATCTAGGAAGGTTTTACCAGTGATCAGAATCAGGGCAGGCAGCAAATGCCAACTAAAGAATTATTGAATCATTTGGGCCTTTCTGTGAGATGAGTTAGGATAAAGAATCTGTTTTACTCATTTTATAATAAGGAAATATTCTAGCTGTGTGACCAAACTCTTTGAAACCAACAAATAAATTAGCAAAGGGCTTTACTTTGAAATGAAAAATTTTAGTCTGTCTCATACAGTGTGCATTAATTTCATTTATAAATAACGTCACCAAAGAACCATCAATTCAGTGAAGAATTATAAATGTCTAAGTATGCTAATTTTCCTACGTTAACTGATTGGAAAGTATAGTGAACTTTATCATAATGCTCCAAACTACTTAGGCATATCAGCATTGATATTTGCACTGATAGAGAGGTGGAATAGTGCTTATTAAACTTTAAATTTGGGAAACAACTTCAAGTCCTAGTTTAACTTTTAAATTCAGATCAGGTTTGTCCTGTCGATTTGGAGCCATTTTGCTTATTCATATAAAATGATATTTAGTTCACAAGACAAGAGAGGGTATAAATAGATTACATTTTTGTATGAGTTAAAATGATTAGGGGCACCTGGGTGGCTAAGTGGGTTAAGCCTCTGCCTTCAGCTCAGGTCATGATCTCAGGGTCCTGGGATGGAGCCCAGCATAGGGCTCTCTGCTCAGTGGGGAGCCTGCTTCTCTCTCTCTCTCTCTCTCTGCCTGCCTCTCTGCCTACTTGTGATTTCTGTCAAATAAATAAATAAAATATTTAAAAAATGATTATTCGCTCACTATACAAAATAATTTGACTATTTTCAATTCATGGAAGATAAATGTTGGCTCTCGTTTTACCATTCTTTTCAATTTCTCATAAACACTCCTTATAAAGATGACATTTTCAGGGGGAGGCAGAAAAACGTCCACTTGCAAATAAATGAAAACAGGATGGTTATCATATACTTGACATCTTTTCATATGGTTAAAGAACTGTGAGCAAAAAACAGGGACAAAAACAGAAGACCGTTTCGCTAAAAACAGAATTAGATACACGGAGGTTTAAATGGAGCAGGGTGTATCTGTTGCTGCCTAGTTCAGGCTGGTTTGTATCTCTTGCCTAGCCTACGATAATTAATTCCTTTTTTTGGGGCGGCGGGGTGGGGATCTGTATTTTGTTTGTTTGTTTCAGGCTTTTATTTAAATTCCAGTTAACATGCAGTGGAATACTAGTTTCAGGTGTAGAGTTTAGTTGATTCATCCCTTACAACCAACACCAGGTGCTCATCAAGACAAGTGCCCCCCTCAGTCCCCATTGCCAGGTAGCCCATCCCCCCCCCCCACCTCTCTTCGGCAACCCTCAGTTTGCTCTCTAGAGTGAAGAGTCTGTTTTATGGTTGGACTCTCTCTCCCTCTTTCTTCTTTTCCCCCTATGTTCATCGGTTTCATTTCTTAAATTCCAGTCTCTCCTTTCTCCCATCCACTCTCTCCCGCAAGCTGGTGAGGTGTTTTGTTTTGTTTTGTTTTGTTTTGAACTGTAAATCAGATCTACTCGTGTTAATCCCCACTTTTCACTCCTTCAGTGACTCTCCACGGCACTTAGGATACAATTCAAACTTCATCCCTGCAGCTCTCTTCTTGGTAGAGGCATAACTGCTTCTCCACTTGTCTCTCTGGCCTCTCTGCTCTCTGCGCTCCAGCTGCCCTGATCTTCTCCACTCAGGGGAACACCCTATGCCCCATTCTCCTTAGGGCCTCATGCAGCTGTTGGTTCCTTTGCTTGCTGTGATTCTGGAAGTCAGCCTGTCTTCCAAAGTTACCTTCTCCAAGAAGCCTTATGTGACCACCATTTCTGATGCAAATTCATGCCTCCTTGTCTTTTCCATCCTTCCACTGCTATTACTTGGTACCAAGTAAGATTTTATAGCTCTTATTACAATTTTGTAATAATTATATGTATCTGTGTTTTTTTCTTTTCCACTAAACTGTACAATCTTAGAGGGCCTTGTACTGTCTTGATAGTGAGTGCTGAGGAAAAAAAGAGGAGATCAAGAGAGAGAGAAATAAGTCGTAGAGCAGACAGGAAGCAAAGAGGAGCCCACACAAAATAACTGGCCATATTTTTTGTGATAAGTCTGATTCACTCAGGTTTCAAAGTTTGCCGACAGAATACATCACAGATTTAAAGATAGCTTAAAAAGCCATTGAATGTATGTTCTTTGAATATCTTCTTAGCAATGGAAATATCAGAAATTAAAACAAGGGAAAAAAGATAAATAATGGTGGAAGGCACATTGAAACAGTTTGAAAGAAGCCAACATTATGTATGCTTATCTGATTTAAATGTGCAAACGCTCAGGGTTCAGTCATCACTCACAATTCGGCTGACAGCAGAGTTCCCAAACATTGTCTGACCACCATCTGGATCCACACTTTCAATCACTCCCTGGAATTTCATTTAGTGCTTCTAGGCATTTCAGTGGGTTACTTACTCATTTCTGCAATTCCGATTTGAAATAAATTGTGGAATCTGATGAGCAGAACCTTTTAAAGGAATTTTCTCAGGGCAAACTAAGGGAAATGGTTGTGCCCTTTCTTCTTTTTTAAAACTCATGTGATAAATGCCCCATTGAATTTAGCATTATCATGTAACTATTTTGGCAAATGTATGCTGCGTTCTCAGACTCAACACAAATAACTCTTGGTTTAATGCCAGTTCAGTGGATTTTTCATGGTAAGAAAGTTTAAAATGGAACTTGCTAATAAATATGCAGGCAGTTGCCCCTTTGGTTCTCACACTAAAATTTATCATTATGAAACTTCTAAAATAAGGGAACAGATAACCATCTTACTTGATGAGAATATCTTACTTGATATTAAGTAGAAGATGTTGAATAATTTGATAGTGTTTGAATTCTTAGGTTATGACTTTAAAAAATCTTTTACTTGATTTAAAAATTTTTCTTTTTTGCAATACTAGAATCATTAGTCTTTAAGACCCTTTAAAAAGTTGGCCAAAATGACTTATGTATGCCGATAGGGGATCTTCTGTTTTCTTACAAAGGATTATCTTTTCCACAGAAAACTCCTTCATTGTTCGCTCTTAAATTAGTATTTTTAAGTTTAGTTTGGTTGAATAATATGTTCTCCAGTGATTGATTATGCTCTCAAAATGTGTCTTATTATTTTTTTCCTGGGATTCTCTCTTCCTATATCCATCCTCTATTGCCATACTTGCCCCATAACAATACTGGGTTTAAATATATTTCCCATTTTAGTAACGTGTTGTATTTATGTCCTTGTGTTACCAATTTCCCACCCTCTTCAAACCTACTTGGCCACCAGTCTCCCAGCAAGAGTTGATAGTTAAACTCAACTAACATTTAAGATCTTCAGTTTCTTCCATTGATTTGGCCTTTAGCTATACCTATCCACAAACCCCCAACTTTAGATCAATATAAGCAATCCCTTCTGCTTCTAAGATGCAGCTGGCAGCATTAGTGGAGAAAAGTCATGCAACTGTGTGAACTGATGCCACTACAAATTTATGGCTTCCAATCTGAGTTGGCTCTGTACCGCAGGTCGATAATCCTTTTAACAACCTCTGGTCAGTTCCCAGGCTCATTACCTCAGCCAGCATTCCAAACTTGAACCACTCTTCTCATGCTTTTTCAGATCCCCTCAGCTATGACAAATGACCTTGCCTAACTACCTTAAAAGAAAAAAAAAAAAAAAGATCAGTCCACAAACTTCTGGTTTTTAAATTTTTCTGTCCTTAAGTACAATTTCTGTTTTGTGTCTGTCTTCTACAAAGGTGATAAAAACAAATCTCTGAGCAAAACAGCAAGTCCCACTGCCCTAACTTATTTTCTCCC
This sequence comes from Mustela nigripes, assembly GCF_022355385.1. NCBI lineage: Eukaryota > Metazoa > Chordata > Mammalia > Carnivora > Mustelidae > Mustela > Mustela nigripes. The sequence goes on from NC_081562.1 coordinate 62,239,538, forward strand.
TGGGTTGTGCCTATCTTGCGGGGGAGGGGTGTGTATGAAAAAAAGAAGGGGTTCTGGTCACAGAGACATCTTCCTAGCTGTCTGTCCCCCATCTTGTTGACAAGTCATTGACACTGGTTTTCATAGAGACATTCATTGCTTTGGAGTTAGAGGATCACACCACGGCTGCACAAATCTGACTCTTTTCCTTCCCCTTAGCCCAGATAAGCTTTTCTTCTCTTGAAGAGAGAGGATGAGGAGAAGGGCTATCACCCTTACTCTTTGCCAGAGTGTTTTAGTATCAGCCATGAATCCTTCCTTGCAGTTCTCCTGAAGAAGTAGGATTTTGACATTCAAAAGCCAGGCAGAAGCTCTCTCCTCCGCCGTCCCTCCACTTTCTGCTTTCACATCAGAAACTCAAGTGTGCAGGATATTTAGTTTTTTTTAAGTTGGATGTGTTTCAGTTAAATATTCATTCATTCATTCATCCATTTTTTATTAACATGTAATGTATTATTTGCTTCAGGGGTACAGGTCTGTGAATCATCAGTCTTACACAGTTCACAGCACTCACCATAGCACACACCCTCCCCATTATCCACAACCCAGCCACCTTATCCCTCTCCTCAACCAGCAACCCTCAGTTTTTTTTCCTGAGATTAAGCATCTCTTATGGTTTGTCTCCCTCCAGATCCCATTTTGTTTCATTTTTTCCTTCCCTACCCCCACGACCCTCTGCCCTGCCTCTCACCTCATATCAGAGAGATCATATGGTAATTGTCTTTCTCTGATTGACGTATTTCGCATAATACCCTCTAGTTCCAGCCATATTGTTGCAAATGGCAAGATTTCAAATTTTTGATGGCTACATAGTATTCCATTGTACATATATACTACATCTTCATTATCCATTCATCTGTTGATGGACATATAGGTTCTTTCCATAATCTGGCTATTATGGACATTGCTGCTGTAAATATTCAGGTGCACATGCCCCTTCAGATCACTACATTTGTATCTTTAGGGAAAATACCCAGTAGTGTGATTGGGTATAGGAAGAGTCACTGAAATTGAAATATATTAAGTTTCTGTGACTCTTGGTAGACTCTAGAGCTTGAATTAGAAATTTGGGTAAGTAAGGGAAAGGTGAAGAAATATCACCTGGGTTAGTGGGCTGATGTGTATTTGTGCTATACCTCTCTGCAATTGTCTTTATATCATGCTAATTTTTTAGAATATCAGTACAATAATTTGTTTTGAAAGAATTTCAAATTTCTAGAGTAGTTGAAAGTATATGAGAAAGAACTCTTAGCTACCCCTCATGAGATTCCCCAATTGTTAACATTTAATATATTTGTTTCATTGCCCCCTTTTCAAAGAATACCTCCATTACCATTAGTCTTTTTTTTTTTTTTTAAGTATTTGAAAGCAAGTTGGAGACATTACTCCTGAATATTACGATGTGTTGTTTTTTCAAACATGGGCAGCCTCCTGTATAACCTCTGTGAAACCCTTCAAATAAAGAAGTCGTTGGTACAGTACTAACAAGTGTCTAACCCACATGTCTCATTCATATTTCTCTAGTTGTTTCCTTACAGCATCCCATTCAGAAATGTATGTTGCATGAAGTTATTACATATCTTTAGGTTCCTCCAATTTTATAGGCATTTCTTTTTCTCTCATCTTTCCTATCCAGGAACTATGTTCTATCTATCACATGACATTCAGTTTGGGTCTCTCCAATGTTTCTTCATGACCAGACTAAGGGCAGTCTCTCTTGGCAGGAATATCCCAGAAATGATGCCTTGCTCCTCTCTTTGCATCACATCTGGAGGTACACGTGGGTGATGTTAACTTTCATTTGATCATGCTGGCGACTACCGGGTTTCTCCACTTCATATATTGATAGTAATCATAGTATTTCATGGGGGAAATATCCCAAGATTATGCCCATATCCTGTTGACATCGAAACTTCCCTGTCACCATTAAGCCTCTGTTGACAAATCCTGTCCACATCAACAACCCAGTATCTAAATGTTGATTTTCCCTACCGTCTACATTTATTTGTTGGCATTCTAGAATAATTTCTAGAATAATTCTAGAATAATTTCTCTTGGGTTCTCTTGGGTGGCTCAGTTGGATAAGCTCCTGCCTTTGGCTTGGGTCATGATGATCCCAAGTCCCACATGGGGCTCCTTGTTTGGTGGGGAGCCTGCTTCTCCCTTTGCCTGCTGCTCTGCCTACTGCTCCCTCTGCTTGTGCTGTCTCTCTGACAAGTGAATAACTAAAATCTTTTTAAAAACTAGGATAATTTCTCTTCTTATTATTTTTTAATTTAATCAGCCTCATAATCTCATAGATTCCTGTTTGATTCACTGGTTTGTGATCTGTTACTGTCTTTATTCATGCTGACATTCAAATATATTCCAAATATGGTTCCAAGGTGACTCCTATGGCTTTTTGTTTGTTTGTTTTTGTTTTGGCATGCCTTGTTATTCTTTGAGAACTCTACTTTTTGTTCCAAAAAGATACTCCTGCCTTATCTTGTACATTCCCTGGCTGGATCCTGGAATCATTATTTCTCTGGAAGTACTGGTTCTGAGATCTGGGCTTGCAGTGTGTTCATTGCTAGTGGGTTACTATTGCTTCTCAGCCCTCTTAGCATATAAAGCTAGGGAATACAAGTATATATGTGTGTGTGTGTGTGTGTGTGTGTGTGTGTGTATGTGTATATGTATATGTGTGTGTGTGTACATGTATGTGTATATATATATACTGTTTCTCTGTCTCTAAACATGAGTTCATATGGGTATCTTTAATTTCCAGACAGCACTTCAGAGTTCCTTCTAGATTTCTTCCTTTATATGGAATTACATTTGTCATTTAGAAACCTCATTTTCCTTAATAATTCATTCAGTTTAATACATTTACCAAATCCTCCTGTCCTTTCCACCTCTAGGCATCCACTCCACGTCCCCTGCCTCCTGAGATGTCAACAGGCACACCACCTCTGATGGAGACAGATCTGTCTTCTACTTGGGTCCTCCTTTCCTATTTATCACATTGCCACAAGCCTTGATGAGTTCCTCTCTACCTTCCATGATGTTACGCTGGCCTGCTTTGGGGAAGGGGAGGAAAGGGAAAGTGATAAGGAAAAGGCTCTTGTGGTAAATGAAATAAGACAATCAGAGAAAGACAATTATATGATCTCACTGATATGTAGAATTTAAGAAACAAGATAAAGAATCATAGGGGAAGAGAGGAAAAAATGAAACAAGATAAAACTAGAGAGGGAGACAAAACACAAAAGACTCTTAGTCTTAGGGAACAAACTGAGAGTTGTTGGAGAGGGAGGGAGAGAGGGAATGGGTAACTAGGTGATGGACATTGGGGAGGGATATATTGTAATGAGCACGAGGTATTATATAAGACTGATGAATCACAGATCTGTACCCCTGAAAACGAATAATACATTATATGTTAATTAATTGAAATTAAATTTAAAAAGAAGGGAAGGTGCAGATGTATTTCAATTATTTTCTGGCAAGTTGTTTCCTGCCTTTTGAGACCTGAGGTTCTTGAAATTGAGGACAGAAGTTGGAATTATATCAACTATGTATTCCCTGTCTCTTATAAACTGCTTTACTTGTAGTAGATATCAGTAAATTGTTGATGAATTCCTCTGAACTCTTGCTGTTGGCTTACTGTAGATACTTCCATTAATTGCACTCATGATAGTCATCTAGAATATCTTGCTGATGACTGTCTTCTTTTGAATGTTGAGTTGATGAGCAAATCTTGGATCCAGATGTCTAGAGGAGCAAGGAAGACCATTATGGCAAAATGGAAGGATGGATGCTTCATATGGAATCCAAGCTCCTTTCATGTTTTCTTTGGTAAGAGTTACTTTTAGAGTCCCTTTGGGTCTCCTCCAATGAGGCATAAATGGCCAGCTTTAGTATAATCACATTCCTGATTCACTGATTTAGTTTGAAGACAGAGTCCCCATTGTGTTCATTTTAAAGTACATCACAATAATTCTTTTACTTCTGCCTAATACTTAGGCTAGTGCTTGATAAGGAATAGATACCCAATAAATACTTATTGAAATAAATAAGTTATGCTTGTGTGTTCTAGAGTATTACTGATTTTTATCTATCTCACTATGAAAACTTGTGTTAAAGAACTTTAGTCAACATTTAATAAAGTGGCTGATTATCTCATTTGTATTATTCATACCCTTAGGATCCATTCTTTATTATAAATTCTAGATGTTTCTGTCTTGGGTAATTGATAAATGAACTTCTGGTTTTTGTTTCTTACCTCAAGTAGAGCAATGCATTGGGGGAAGTTACTATGGATAATTGTCAGAGGAATAAACAAATCAGATGTTTTGGAAAGTGGTGGTGTTGGGGGGAAAAAAGAGCTCCAACACTTGTGGTAAAGTAGATCGAAAAAAAAACCCTAAAATATTTACATTTTTTAAAAACTTTATTTGTTTGGCTTTAGTAAGTGAAAAAGAAGTGTAGTTTTTATATGTAAATTATAGTCAATTTCAAGAACTTGTATCATTAGCAGGATGATTATATTTTATACATGCTCTACCTACTTCTATCCATGGCAGGTATAACTAATTAATTGCGGCATTCTTCCTTTTTGATTTTGGACTATACCTCCAAAGTTTTCTTCATATAATGTTCCAGATAAAGACTAGCGATCAATTAGAACTGATACTTGAAATCTTTTGGTATGCCAGAAGCAAGTAACACCTTGTTTCTGCCCACCAGACTTGAATTTTTTCCCCATCGGATGTAGAATAAGGGTCACTAAAATCCCTGTATCCACCACAGTACATCTCATTCTCCTAAAATAGTTAAGTCTGTGCTAATGTCAACTTTTTAATTTCTGAAGCTTTAAGGTGTGGAATGTTCTAGATAGCACAGCTTTGGTGTGTTAAAAAAATATATAATATATATACTTATATATGTTCTTTTTTATCATTGTCCATTCTTTTAATACCATCTGCAAAAACCCTACCATCCTGATTCAATATGAGGCTTTTCATATTTAATCATTCCAAATGTTGAGTTCTAATAGATCTTGACTAATGTTATTCATAGTAAATCTTATTTGCAAATGTGTCTTCTGACCATTGAGTTGATTATGCAGGTATAAATAAAAAAGATGTTTAAACATGCTATGTGGTTTCGCTTTTTGCTTTGCCTTTCGCTAGCATCTGGGAGCAATCAAACCAGCATGTGGCTGTGTAGAGGTAAAATGTGTTATGCATAGTCTCCCATTTTGCAATATTGTATAGAAATGATTCTTTCATTATTTATCATCTTGATCCAAGAGAAAACCAACTTCTCAGAAGTGATATTACTGCCTCTTGGACCATAATAAAAGTAGGTAATGTCACAGAGGATTTGTCCATTGAGGTCAGGCTGACCAATCATTAGTTAAAATCAGTTAGCTAAATTGTGTTACATGTTTGCTCAATTGGGCTTTTAGAACTTTTCATATAGTAAGAGTTATTTTTTCCAACTAGAGGCCAGTTGTAATTAATAGCCAGAACACTGCTCCATATTAGAGTGATGAAGTAAATATAATGCCCTTCATCTACTTTAATCAAGGTTCATGGTGCTATGGAGGAGAGAGTTCCTCACAAGAACATCTGGCAGCCAGAGGGGTAATGTAGGTCGGCTTCAGATGTGAATGCTTGGAATTACTTAGTTGGAACAACACAATGTGTCAGCATGAACCCACATAGAATCTGAACAGTTCCTGTTATGTGCAGGGAAACCAAATGACTGAGAACCACACATTAGCCTCCATTTTATGGCTGGAATCCCAGAAATGCCCATGGTAACTGTCGGACGTTGATTGGAAAGATATGACCTATCCATTATGTTTGGGTTCCAAAGCCTCACTTGGTAGGTCTGGCACACTTAAAAATGTAATTTATGTATTGATGGGATGATTTTTCTTTAAAACTAGGATAATGCTGATGTTCAATTAGTTCTTGCTTTTATGAAAAACCAAGTAGTGAATATGGCTTTATGTGTTTTTTTTTTTTCATATACCAAAAGTAATTTGCCACAATAAGATTTTAATGATACTTGTTTTGATAGGTATTTTTCTAGCTAGCAGTTTAAGAGGAAAATGATGGCTTAGGATGCCACGCAGACCTTCTAAACACTCTGGATATTTATTTGTTTGTGATTTCAGGTTACAGCAGAGGTCACCCATAACTGCCAGGCCTGGTTTACTCCTAATCCTGCATTGATCTGAGGAAATTAAAGGAAAAAAAAAGTGAGGTGGAACAGGAAGAATTAGGTCATGGGTTTAAACTTTTAAAAAGTCAATATATGAGATTGATAAAGGCAGAGCTTATGGCTTTTGGGGACAGAAGTCTCAATAAAAACTTAGAGGGTCTCTTTGGATTCATTTTTTGTGTTGAACAAGATTGACTTTGCTTATTTGCTGGTTAGTGTTTCCTTTTTGTTTTGTTTTCTCTTTTTCTGTTTCTTTTGGTTGTTTTTAGATTTTTTTTTGTCCTTACTGTTACCCATAAATTTTCCTTTGTTGCTGAGTCAGTATGGTTTTTAGTTATATAGAATAGAAATCTGATTATAGTGCCTTGCCAAGTAGAACTCATTTTTTTACATTTCAAAAGCAATCTGGAGTTAGGCAACTCAGGATGGTAAGATAGCTTGAAGGACCCAGGTTCCTTTTTTTCCCATGCTACCATCCCTTGTGTGTGGCTTTATTCTGATGTTCACAGATGCTTGCTCCTCCTCTAGGTATCCCGTTCATGTTTCAGGCAGAAAGAAGGGGTAAGGTTGAGTAGAAAAGCCTGTGTTAACTGTGTAGCTTCCTTTTAAAGGAGGAAAACAGCAGATCTTACAGAAGCCTTCCTGCTAGACTTCCTCTTACATTTTATGGGACAGGACTATGGTCCTAAGGCTGTCTTTGAAGGATGAACAGTTTTAATTTAGCACATTGCCATCCCAAAGAATATTATAATTCTATAGGTGGTGATGAAAGGGAAAAGAGAGATTCCACAGGCAAGTAGCACCATCTGCCACCGTTGTTAACTACAGTCAGCTTCAGAACTCTCTTGGTTTTTTTTTCCATCAAGGAAGTGGCTTATATGATGTTCCAAATTATAATAATCTCTTACCCCAACCAAGTCATTCTGGATGCTTCCACAAGTTCTCTCTCTGAACCACAGATCTAATGAGGTCACCCTCATCGCCTTCAGGAAGCAATCTGGATTTCTTTAATGTAGGTTGCATGCTCTGACTCTGCTTCTCTTCCCACATACTTGCCCTGCTCCTCGCCTGTATGAACTCTGTGTACCAGGCCTTCTATACCCTGTGAGCTGCTCTTCTGTGTTTCCTTGTATTTTCAAGTGCTGCTTATTTGCTTGCAATATTTGTCCCTTGTGAGTCTCTTGTTCATTAGGTACTTTTTTTTTTCTTTTTGGCAAAGCCCTGCACCATTGTTGTCCCTAACATGTGGGCCTAGTTGGTTACGGCTTCCTCTGTCAGCCTACAGTGCTTTGAACATGAACCTGTTATGCTTTCTCTCACTCTTTTATAGTTGTTGGTCACTCCCACTATACTGTGAGTTGAAAAGGGATCATCTCTTATTTACTCACCTCTTACTGGTATGATTAATGTAGTACCTGGCACAAGGTAAGCCCTCAATAACTACATCTCAGATGGTTGAATGAATCAGCTAGTCAGCCGTGCACAACAACGTTTTAAGGATCTCTGACTCCATTAAAAACCTTCTATCTGGGGTGCCTGGGTGGCTCAGTGGGCCTCTGCCTTCGACTCAGGTCATGATCCCAGGGTCCTGGGATCGAGCCCCACGTCAGGCTCTCTGCTCGGCAGGGAGTCTGCTTCCTCCTCTCTCTGTCTGCCTCTCTGCCTACTTGTCATCTCTGTCTGTCAAATAAATAAATAAAATCTTAAAAAAAAAAAAAACCTTCTATCTCCGTAGTTAAGATCAGAGTAAAATCTATTGTAAGTACTCTTCATGAATATGTTCACTTCCATGTAATTGTAATTCCTTACTATAATTTTTTTCTACAGAGAAAAGATCTTATATAAATACCATGTAATACTTTCAAGACTTACCCTTTAATTTTTTTTTTTTTAGCACATGTTTAGTGATGTAAGATAATATTTAGGACCTGCATGTAGAACACGGAGAATGCAGTCCAAGGCTGACCTCACTAATGCCTACAGAAATCCCAGGTTCACACACTACTAGGCCGGAGAACTGCATGGGTATTTGCTTTGCTTGCAGGAATTCTGAAATGAAGCCACAGAGATTGAGTAGAAATTCTGCAGTTCACTGTTCTATTTAGAGAAAGTCAAGTGTTTATTGGGTTTTCAGTAGGTAGCTGTTATTTACACACATTTTTAGATATTGTTGTGAATTTTGTTTTTAAGGAAGCATGCCCAGAATTATTAAAGTCTACCATGTCAGTTACTGCTTTGAAATATTTTTACCTTCACTGTTCTGGAGAGCAGCTCATATGGGTTTTCTTCTTTATTTTTTATGTTCATTTCTAAAATTGCCTCTCAAAATACTTATCTCCATGTGCCTTCATTTGTGTTTAGTTTGAGAAGTCACGTCTGTGTTTTCATTTACGGAATTGTATCTCTTACATAAGTTCGGGTAAGACAGTAATAATAATGAGTTCAGAGTTTCCGATTTTACCATTGGAGGCCGTGTTTGTGAAGAAGGAAGGAAGGCTGTATTCAGAGGAAGGAAACTACAAGGATTTGTTTCAAGGGAAGAAAATTCTGTATTGCAGATTCTCCAGTTTCTGGTGACCCTGGAGGCATATGTGTCACACAGACTTTGAGATGTTTCCTGAGGAATGAAGTTTTGGTATGATGTGTTATTACTCAGTGTTCAAGTGTCTGTGAGTGGGATAATACTTCTGTCTGTGGCACTGAGCATAAACTTGACTTCAGAAGAGAGTGGGTGGGGGGCAGACAGAAACGTTCTCTTTCCTTCTCCACACATGAGCAGTAGGACATGAGACTTGGAAAGGAAGAAGTAAGCAAAATGTGTTACGTTACTGCGACATAGCTTTGCCAGGCTTTACAGATTTGCTTTTTATTTCTTCTTTTAATACTTCAGTTCAGGTCACTCCAGTCAAATTGATCTTCTTTCCTCTAAACTCCTGTAGTTCTTGGTTTGTATCACAAATCTAATCCTTCTAATGGATTGCTTTATGTTGTTTTCTAATTGTTTCAAACTTTGTCTTTTTGATGATATTGAATGTCAAAGACCGAACAAGGTTGGTTTCACAGTGGACCTCTTTTCTTGAATATATCCATTCATGGGAATGAGACAGAAATTATGTAATGATCTTAATGCATAGTATTTCTGTAATGCTCACTTTCAAAATTTCCAAATGCTCATATATTTTACAGAAATAAAGATTGCATTTCTTTTACAAACTTTATTATTTTTAAAGATTTTCTTTATTTATTTGACACAGAGAGAGAGAGAATGAGCTAGGGGGAGAAGCAGAGGCAGAGGGAGCTGAGCAGGGAACCTGATGTGGGGCTCAATCCAGAAACCCTGTGATCGTGACCTAAGCTGAAGGCAGACACTTAACTGACTGAGCCCCCCAGGCTCAGCTTAACAAACTTTATCTTTGTTTTTTTAAAATTTTTTATTTTTTATAAACATATTTTTATCCCCAGGGGTACAGGTCTGTGAATCGCCAGGTCCACACACCCCACAGCACTTACCAAAGCACACCCCCCTCCAATGTCCATAACCCCACCCCCCTTCTCCCAACCCCCCTCCCCCCAGCA